>NW_007727058.1:192716-276070 GCF_000696425.1 Galeopterus variegatus
GGGGGGGGGGCGGGTGCGGCAGGGGGGGAGCGCGCGGAGCGGGGGGCTCAGCGGGGGGGGGGCGGGTGCGGCAGGGGGGGAGCGCGCGGAGCTGGGGGCTCAGCGGGCGGGGGGCGCCCCCGGGCGCCGGGACCCCCGCGGCCGCGGGCGCTCATATACGCGGCCCGGACGGCGCAGTGTGCAGGTGCAGCAGGCGCGGGGCGCGCGGAGCTGGGGGCTCAGCGGGCGAGGGGCGGGGCGGGCTCACCTGAGCGTAGTAGACCAGCCACAACTCGTAGAGCCGCTCCGAGGCGGCCATGGCCCGGCCCGGCTCTGGCCCTGCTGCGCGCCACCTGTCGTCGCCTCCTCCGCGCCGCCCGCCGGTTGCCCCCGGCCAGGCCCATGGGCGGAGGGCGTCACTCCGGGGCGGAGCGGCGCGGTACTACCGGGGGAAGTCCGCGGCTCTGCCCCCGCCGCGCTGAGCCACCCAAGTCTGCACGCTCCTCCTCCTCCCGGCCGGCCGCCGCCCGGCTTCCTGCACTTCTCTGTCGCCACCGCCGCCCCGCCTCTCCCGGGACCGTGCACAGGGCTGGGAGCCCCGCGGGAGGAGGAGCCTGAGGTCAGGACGGCCCGGGAGGGCGCTGCCGCTCCGCCCCCCGCAGGCCGCGCCCGCACCGGTACCTCTGGAAGGGCCAGTTTGCGCCACCGGGACTAGGGTCGAGGTCAGGAATACCAAACTTGCTCTGGGTCTGGGTCTGGGTCTGCCCGCACGCAGCCGGCCTGGCTGGAGTTGCTGCAATTCGGGGAAGGGGCTGCGGGCCGCGTGGGGATGGCCAGAGTCCTTCAACAAGTAATAATAACCACCACCACCACTACCATCACCACGACCACTTGTAGCGCTTACCACGTGCTAGGTGCAGTTGTGTTTAACGGGAAGACCGAAATGCCACTTTTGAGTTTCTGCTGTTTGTGGAGCGGGATGGGAGGACCAGAGAGCAGCAGACAAGCCTGGGATACCTCCGAGGGAGCGGTGCCCTCTGTCCATCGGGCAGAACTCAGGGAGATTTACACAATCCCCGCGGGTTCCCTCTCTCCAAGAAGCCTTCCCAGAAGTTCCAATGGAGGTACTCCCCACCACCCCCGCAGGGTCCAGCATTTGCTTCACAACTTTTGTTCCTTTAACCTCATGAAGTGGGTGCCTTATGCCTGTGTTTTACAGATGGATAAAACATTCTGGCAGCCATGAACAGCACCTTGTACCGAGCCTGCCTGTGAGGTAAGGGGCCCCCTGGTGTTGTGTAGGGTTCAAGCCCTTTCTTGGAGTGGGAGCGTGGGGGTGGTGGAGTTTTCCGGGCCTAGAGAAATGCCATTGGTCCTAGCAATTGACCAGTCTGGAGGCCCCTAAACTTTGGATGGCCAAGAGAAGAGAAATTCTTTCCCCATCCCTGTCCTGTTCTGTCTTCCTGGCTTCTTGGGTGGCTCTTCCAGTCTTAATTTTTCTCCTGCCCCATCCCTTCTAGCTCTGAGCTGACATTTCCTGAGCACCTACAATCTGCATGCCAGGCCCTGGCAGGGCACTCTACCCACTACAGGGGAGAAGGCCTAGACAGACCCAGGTTAGTGAGGTCAAGCGTGTTGGGAGGTGGGTGCTGGACCCGGGGTCTGTGGCATGTGGACCTCTGATGGGAGTTGGGAGGGGAGGAGTGGGCGTCCACTTATTGTCAGTCTGGGAAGGGAGGCCATAGACAGGGAACAGCCTTGATAAGAGGCTAGTCATCCCCTGGGAGTGAGGGAGAGGGGGGATGGCTCCTATTCCCAGAGGAGAGGGGGCGTGGCTTTGGGGACCCACAGGATGACAGAAGATCTTGACTTCGGCCGAAGTGGTCTCTCTGTTACTAGGGCACACTGATTAATGCAGGAAAGAAGACCCTCACAGTTTCTGCTGTGGAGCCATGCACCTTGTGGCTACTTGCTGCAGTTGAGGCCAACGCAATTCTTCCTAAGCTCAGGGGGATTTCTTGGGGCCCCTTGGGCCCAGGCTGGGGCTTGTTCTTCTCTAGGGAGGGTAGCCTGACCTTGGGTACTTTGCCACTCCAGGAAGGGGTGGAAGTGAGAGGGCATCATCTGTGAACCCAGAGGGAAAGGGCCATCCAGCCAGGTCCCTCACTGCACAGGATTTGTCTTGAGCAGAGTGGCCACAGAGGAGCTTGGGAACACTTGGTCAGATGAATCCGGGGAGCCACTGACAGCTGTAGAAGAGGATAGAGGCAGACCTCATGTTAGGGTGGGATAGGAGTGGAGCTTCAGGGAAGGCTTCTTGAGGGCATTTGAGTCTTGAAGAATCAGGACAAGTGGACAAGAATGAGTCAGTGGGTCAGGGGCACTCCAAGAGGCTGGTATGAAGTGAGCTGGTGTTTAGGCAAAACCAGAGCGATCGATGTAGTCTATTCTTCTCTCAGGTCTTACTCGATTTGCTGCTTTCTCAGATTGCGTTGAATAAACCTAGACCTAGCACCTTTTTGTTATTTGCCGGCTCCCCACCACTAGGCCAGTTGCCCCGGAGGAAAAGGGCGGGACCTTCCATAGCTCAGCATTGATTCGCTTTCAGGACTTCCTGCTTTCCTATTCTCGTCATTGGATTGGCCGTCAGGCATTCTTCTACTCTCCTTGGGCCTGCGCAATGCAGGCCTAGGGAAAAGGAAGGGGTCGGAGGGGAAGATGGCGGCGGCTGCGGCCGGTGTGGGCCGGCTAGAGGAAGAGGCGCTGCGGCGAAAGGAACGACTGAGGGCCCTACGGGAGAAAACTGGGCGCAAGGTGAGAAATGCGGAGTCAGGGCCGAAGCGGAGGCAGCCAGCGTTCGGGTCCGGAACAGTGGGGAAAGGACAGGAGACTACTAGGGAGAGACAGCTGCTGAGGGCGCGCATGCGCGGGCGGCAGGAGCATGCGCGGGATGACTGCGCCCGCCCACGAAGTCTGCAGCTCCTGAGCCTGGGACTCTTCTACCGCTAGTGTGGTCGTCGCGCACGCGCGGGAGTGGGTGGGGGCCGTGGTCAGTGAGCCGCAGTCCCTTTGGTGCTGGCCTGCTGGATGTTACTTGTGTGGGTGTCCGGGGCCGCTTGCGAATGCTTGTTGCGTTCGGCCTCATGTGTTCCGTTTCTCCGTGGCCTGGCCGGCCTTTTGCCCCCACGCTAGATTCCCTGAGTCTGGCAGACCCTCCGCTGTCTGACAGGGCAGCAAGTGACTGTGCTCTGGGCATGCAGCAGGAGTCTTGAGTGCAAAAATCCAAAAGAAAAAAAATCATTTTTAGGTCAGGGAGGAAGAAGGGCGCTTAGTTCTTTCCCAGGCTGCTTCTCTGGGGATGAGCCTACTAGTCCTATTCAGTCGCCAAATTGGGGAGTATTTTTTCTTGCTTTCGTTGGACCCCAAAATGGGCTGATTCTATTTCTACTTTGTTTATCTTTCCGAAGAAATGGAGAGGAAGGAGGATTCTGAAGTTCAGTACCTGTGTGCCAACCTCAGCCAGACCTGTCACTTGGGGCTGTGGGACTTGGACAAAGTCATCTCCTTGAGCCCGAGTTTCTTCATATCTCCAGTGGGGGACAACAACCCCTACACGTTCATTCTCCCCGAGTTATTTTGAGATCTAATGGGATAATCTGTGTGAAAGAGCCCTAGAAACCAGAGAGGACGAAGGTTATTGGTTCTGCTTTTGGATGAGTGAAAACTGTGTCCTTCATTCTAGGAAGTACAAAGAATATTAAATATCTATACCTGTGTGTGGGGGTGGGGTGGGGGGTGGGGTTGGGAGGACAGGGATTCCACTTTTCAACTTTAAAAAACAGGTTGGCTCGTTTTCCTTTCTGCAAGGCTGTCAGGTGTCTTGTGGGAAAGCCAAAGGGGAAGTAATAGAGAGTGAAAGCTGGTCAGATTGGCTTTTGCTTTTGTTGGCAGACTGTTGAACTTCTTAGACAGTTAACTCCGAAACTGCCTGGCCCAGGGAAGCTCAAGCCTCAGCCTTTCAAACAGTGGCTAGTCCACCTGAGCTGTTTGTTTGTATTTAGGGCCTGGATTATTGGGGCTGGGTTTGAGGTCAGAAAACGGGGGACAAAGTAGTATCCTCAAAGCCGACTGCCATGGGAAGGATGTGCATAAGGCCATCAGGAGGACTGGCCTTTAAAGAGGGATTCTCTCAATAGTCTGGAAATGTGGCCTGATGGTTTTTTTTTTTTCTGTATTTTTAAAATGGCGGTAAAATGCTCGTAAAATTTATCATTTAAACCATTTTAAGTGTACAATTCAGTGGCATTAAGAACATTCATACACACACAAAAGAACGTTCCCGTTGTTTTGTAACCATATCACAATCTATTTCTTGAACTTTTTCATCATCCCAAACACAGAAACTCTACCCATTAAACAATAATTCCCATTCCCCTTTCCCCCCGGCCTCTGGCAACCACCATTCTACTTTCTGTCTCTCTGATTTTGACTACTCTAGGTACCTTATATAAGTTGAATAATATAGTACTTATCCTTCTGTGACTGCTTATTTCTTTTTAGTATAATTTCTTCAGGATTAATCTGTGTGTCAGAATTTCATTCCTTTTTAAGGGTGAATAATATTGTATGTATGTACCACATTTTGATTGTCCATTCATCTGTTGATGAACTTTTGCGTTGCTTCTACCTTTTGGCTATTGTGAATAAGGCTTCTATAAACATGGTAGTATAAATATCTGCTTGAGTCTCTGCTCTAAATTCTTTTGCATGTATACCCAGCAGTGGTGTTCTATGTTTAACTCTTTGAAGAACCACCATATTGTTTTCCATAGTGGCTGCACCTTGCGCAGCAGTGTACAAGGGTTTCATTTTCTCCACATCCTCCCCAATATTTTTTCTTTTTAATTATAGCATCCTAATGGGTGTGAAGTGATAGATCATTTGGTTTTGATTTTCATTTCCCTAATGGTTAGTGATGTTGAGTATCTTTTCATGTGTTTATGGCCATTTGTATATCTTCTTTGGAGAAATGTTTTTTTAGGTCATTTGCTCATTTTCTAATTGAATTGTTTGGGGTTTTTTGTTGTTTGGTTGTAGGAGTTCATTTTATATTCTGGATATTTATCTCTTATCTGATGTATGATTTGCAAATATTTTTCCCATTCCCTGGATTGTCTTTTCACTTTTCTGATTATGTCCTTTGTTGCACAAAGTTTTTAATTCCTTTTTTTTTTTAATTTTTAATTTTTATTTATTTTTATTTTTATTTTTTTAAAAGATGACCGGTAAGGGGATCTTAACCCTTGACTTGGTGTTGTCAGCACCACGCTCACCCAGTGAGCAACCGGTCATCCCTATATGGGATCTGAACCCATGGCCTTGGTGTTATCAGCACTGCACTCTGCCGAGTGAGCCACGGGCCGGCCAAAAGTTTTTAATTTCAATGAAGCCTAATTTATTTATTCTTTCGTTGATCCTGTTTTAGGTATCATACCTAAGGAACCATTGCCAAATCTAAGATCATAAAGTTTTTCCTCTGTTTTCTTGTAAGAGTTTTTATAGTTTGAGCTCTTATCTTTAGGTTTTTGTTCCAATTGGAGTTAATTTTTGCATATGGTATTAGGTAAGGGTCCATTTGTATTCTTTTGCATGTGCACTATTTGTTGAAAAGACTGTCTTTTCCCCATTGAATGGTCTTGGCACCCTTGTCAAAAATCCTTTGACCATATATGCAAGGGTTTATTTCTAAGCTCTCTATTCTGTTCTGTTGGTCTGTCTGTTTGTATGCCAGTACCACACTGTTTTTATTATTGTAGCTTTGTACTTTGTAGTAAATTTTGAAATCTGAAAGTGTGAGTCATCTAACTTAGTACTTCTTTTTTTTTTTTTTTCCTTTTTCGTGACCGGCAACGGATCGCAACCCTCAGTGTCGCGCCCGTACCGGACCGGGACCGGCCACGGGATCGCAACCCTCAGTGTTGCTCCCGCCCCTCACTCAGCCAGTGAGCAGCCGGTCTGTATGTGGGATCCGAACCCTCGGCGGGAGTGCCACCGCGCTTCTCAAGCGGCGCACTATAGCAGTGCGCCACCGGGCCGGCCCCTAACTTAGTACTTCTTTTGTCAAGATTGTTTTGACTGTTCAAGATCCCATAAGGTTCCATATGGATTTTAGTACAGGTTTTTCTATTTCTGCAAAAGATACTGTTGAGATTTTGTAGGAATTGCATTGAATCCGTAGATCATTTGGGATACTATGACCATGTTAATAAACAAGTCTTCCAGTTCATGAACATGGGATGCCTTTACACTTATTTAAGTTGTCTTTAATTTTTTTCAGCAATGTTCTCTTTTTATCATTGTACAAGTCTTTTGCCTCCGTGGTTAAACATATTCCTAGATATTTTGTTCTTTCTGATGCTATTGTAAATGAGATTGTTTCTTAGATTCTTCTTCAGATTGTTTATTGCTAGTATATAGAAATGCAACTGATTTTTGTCTTTTAATTTTGTATCCTGTAACTTTTGCTGAATTTGTTTATTAGCTGTAAGTTTTTTGTGAACTCTAGGGAGATCATATCATCAGTGAACAGAGATAATTTTACTTCTTCCATTACAATTTGGATGCCTTTTATTTCTTTTTCTTGCCGAATTGCTCTGACTAGAGCTTTTAGTACTGTGTTGAATAGTAGTGGTGAAAGCAGGCATCTTTGTCTTGTTCTTGATCTTAGGGGAAAAGCTTTTATTTTTTTTAAAAAGATGACTGGTAAGGGGATCTTAACCCTTGTCTTGGTGTTGTCAGCACCACGCTCTCCCAAGTGAGCTAACTGGCCATCCCTATATAGGGATCTGAACTCATGGCCCTGGTGTTATCAGCACCACACTCTCCCAAGTGAGCCATGGGCCGGCCCTGGGAAAAGCTTTTAATCTTTCACCATTGAGTATGATATTAGCTGTGGGTTTTTCATATGTAGTTTTTGTCATGTTGAGGAAGTTTTCTTCTAATCGTAGTTTTTTGAGTGTTTTTCTCAGAAAGGGAGTTAAATTTTGTCAAATGCTTTTTCTGCATCAGTTGAGAATCTTTGTGAGGTTTTTTCCTTTATTGCGGGTACTTCAGAATTTTGTGGAAAAACGGAATTAACAGATAATATAAGTCTTTCCATAACTTTTTGAAGGCCCCTTGTACTATTAATATATTACGTAGCTCAATTTTTATATATTGGGCCATCCCTGTATTCCAGGAATAAATCCCACTTGGTCATGATGTATAATCCTTTTAATTTTTTTTTTTTTTTAAGATGACCGTAAGGGGATCTTAACCCTTGACTTGGTGTTGTCAGCACCACGCTCACCCAGTGAGCTAACCAGCCATCCCTATACGGGATCTGAACCCGTAGCCTTGGTGTTATCAGCACCACACTCTACCGAGTGAGCCACGGGCCGGCCCTTCTTGGTGAGTTTTGCATTAGTATTCATAAGGGATATTGGTCTGCAGTTTTCTCTTCTTGTAGTGTCTTTGTCTGGCTTTGGTACCAGGGTAATGTTGATCTCATAGAATGACTTAGGAAGGAAGAGTTTGAGAAATGTTTGTATTAATTATTCTTTAAACTTGTGCTAGAATTCACCAGTGAGGCCATCTGTCCCTGTTTCTTTGTTGGGAGATTTTTGGTTATTTATTCAATCGCCTTGCTAGTTACAAATCTATTTAATTTTTTTTATTTCTTCATGAATCAGTTTAGGTGCATTATATATTTTTAGGAATTTGTTCCATTTGGTATCCAACTTGTTGGCATACCAATTGCTAGTTTAATTGGATTAAATCTTCATAGTTCTGGCTTCAGAAAACTCTTGGCTGTGAACTCATTTTTGATAAATGTGCATTTGGAAATTACATGGCTTCTTCCTTGGAATTGGGAGCTCACTGGCCCTTGGAATTTCCTTGTGTTCTTTTTAAGAAACAGGAGTTATTATGAATACTCATTCCTGACTCCATTAGAAGTTTTTTCCTTTTCCTAGTGTGCCTTTCCTATTGTATTAGTCCATTTTGTGTTGCTGTAACAGAATATTTGAGACTGGGTAATTTATAAAGAAAATGAAATTTATTGCTTACAGTTTCTGAGGCTGGGAAGTCCAAAGTCCATGTGGTGGTGGGGACAGTGATTCAGGGATCGCACATTGCAAGATGGTGGAAGCAGAGAGAACAGAGAGAGAGAAAGACAGACTCTCCTCTTCTTTTAAAGCCCTCAGAACCATGCCTCCAACCACCATTTTTAATCCATTCACCACTGCATGGTTCTATAATCCAATCACCTCTTCAAGGCTCCAGCTTCCAATTACCATAATAGGATTTCCCACCCTCTTAACAGTCACAGTGGGGGCTAAGTTTCTAATATATACTATTTGGGGGACACAATTCAAGCTTCAATGAGTTTTGAGGGGGGACACAATTCAATCCAATACACCTATCCAGGAGCTCCTGATTTTTCCACTCTTTCTAGTCTTTTTACTGCTTAGAAAAGGGAAGTTAGAATTTTTTCTTGACTCTTGAGTTTCCAGGCTGTGGCAGGTGATGAAATGTTGTTTGGCTTGGTTTAAAATGGATTTTTGGAGATGGTAATTCATTCCTTCAACACGTGTACTGACTACTGTGCGCCACACATTCAGGTACTGTAGATTCAGCAGTTAGCAAAACAGACAGTCTTTTGCTCTAATAATTTCCATTTAGCTGGGGAGACAGATAGATGAGCAAAAATATATAGTGTTAGATGGAGATGGCGCTATGGAGGATAAGAAAGAAGGAAAGGGAGATGGTGAGTACATGGCACTTCCTGTTTTTCTCTGTAGCTACAATGGTTTAATTTTCTTTATTAAAGACAATGGTATTTTCAAATTTAACATGATGAATGATACCACCTGCTTGGTTTATTTTATCTGGTCTTGATGATGGCAACCCTGAGAAGAACGTAGGTCAAGGATTATTCTGTTAATTTATAGGTGAAAACACTGAGGCCAATGTTAGGTGGTTTGCCCAAGATCGCATGACTAGGTGGTATCCCAGGGAGTGTTAGGGGGGAAGGAGACCATGAGAACAGGTGGTAACTCTCTTCATGTACTGACTTGAAGTGGTTGCCCAGATGCAGGGTAGGGGTGGGTTGAGAAACTTCACTGTATACTTTTTGATGATACCTTGCGGGTTTTGTGAATCACCTGCTCAGAAAAACAATAGTGGGAAAAGAGTACAGGCTCCAAGTGTAAGCTGTCTGTGCGTTTATGTCTTAATTTCCTCTGGATCCTGATTCTGGCCTTCCTTCCTACTGACGAGGATGGCTGCAGCCTTGCCATGGTTTTTGTTTTTGTTTTTTTAAATTTTATTTCCTCTTTTGCATTTGTTATTATTGCAGTAAAATATATAGAACATAAAACTTGCCATTTTAACCATTTTTCAGTGGTATTAAGTATACTCATAATGTTGTGCAACCACCACCACTATGTATTTCCAGACTCTATTATCACCCCAGACTGAAACTCTGCCTGCATTAAGCAATAACTCCCCATTTCCCTCTCACCCCAGCCCCTTGTAACTTCTTTTTTCTTGTTTTTTTTTGGCGGCTGGCTGGTACAGGGATCCAAACCCTTGACCTTCGTGTTACGAGGCTGTGCTTTAACCAACTGAGCTAACTGGCCAGTCCCTCCTTGTAACTTCTAATTTACTTTCTGTCTCTATGACTTTGCCTGTTCTAGGAATCTCATATTAGTGGAATCATGCAATATTTGTCCTTTAGTATTTGGCTTATTTCTCTTAGAATAAGCCTAAGTTTTCCATGTTCATTTATATTGAAGCATGTATCAGAATTTCATTCCTTTTTAAGGCTGAATAATGTTCTGTGTGTATATACCATATTTTGTTTGTCCATTCATCTATTGATGGACACCTTTTGGTTATTGTGATTAATGCTGCTGTGAACATTGGTGTACAAGTATCTGAGTCCCTATTTGCAGTTATTTTGGGTATATACCTAGGAGTGAAATTGCTGGGTCATATGGTAACTATACTTTTAACTTTCTTTTTAAAAATTTTTTAAATAATTTATTATTGAATCAAAATCGATTATACATATTTTTGGGGTTGAACATTGAGATATGTTGATTAAATCAGTATTACTAGCATATGTATTGTTACAAATCATAATTATTCTTTATGCCCCTTGTCCAACCTCTCCCCTTCTCCCATTTCCTTCCCCTCCACTCTCTAATTGCCTAGATTTCTTCTCTCCTTCTGAAAGAATAATGGTTACTCTGTTAACTTGTTACCTAGATAGTCTGTCCAATGCTGAGAGATGTGGTCAGGTCCCCCAATATTATCATAGAGCAGATGCTTCTTCTGTCACTCTGAAATGGGTTTTGTGGAAAGAGACATCCTCTTTTCTTTGTCTCTGTTGGTGACTCTTCTTATGTGAATGCACTCCAGTGGTTGGCGGACCATCTGCGTGGTGGCTGTGGCGTCTAGCCGCTTTTGCAGCAGCCATGGTTATTGTGGTGACTGTGGTGGGCCACCCACGTGGGGGTGCTGTTTTTGGCATGCTCCGTGGCACTGGTGTTATGCCTGGCTGTGGGGTGTGTTTGGTCCCCTTCTCCTTGCCTTGGGTCCCCTGGCAGGCCCCAAGGTGCTGGCATGTTGTGCCTGATTGTGGGAGAGAGGTCCAGTCCCCTTATCCATGCCCCAGGTCCCCGGGTGGGCTCCGAGGTGCTGGCATGTTGTGCCTGGCTGTGGGAGGGTGGTCTGGTCCCCTTCTCCATGCCATGGGTCCCTGGGCAGGGCCCAAGGTGCTGGCGTGGTGTGCCTGGTTGTGGGAGAGAGGTCCGGTCCCCTTATCCATGCCCTGGGTCCCTGGGTGGGCTCTGAGGTGCTGGCATGTTGTGCCTGGCTGTGGGAGGGTGGTCTGGTCCCCTTCTCCATGCCATGGGTCCCTGGGCAGGGCCCAAGGTGCTGGCGTGGTGTGCCTGGTTGTGGGTGGGGCCCAGGGTGCTGGCGTGGTGTGCCTGGTTGTAGGAGAGAGGTCCAGTCCTCTTCTCCATGCCTCAGGACCCCCGGTGGGTCCTGAAGCGCTGGCTCAGTGTGCCTGGTTGTGGGAGGGTGGTCTGGTCCCCTTCTCTATGCCCCGGGACAATGGGTGGGCCCCGAGGCGCTGGCTTGGTGTGCGTGGTTGTGGGAGAGAGGTCCAGTCCCCTTCTCTATGCCTCAGGTCCCTGGGTGGGCCCTGAAGCACTGGCGCAGTGTGCCTGGTTGTGGGAGAGAGGACCATTCCCTTTCTCCTTGCTCTGGTTCCCTGGGTGGGCTCTGAGGTGGTGGCATGTTGTGCCTTGGTGTGGGGGGGTGGTCCGGTCCCCTTCTCCAGTCCCTGGGGGGGGCCCAAGGTGCTGGCATGGTGTGCCTGGTTGTGAGAGGCTGGTCTGGTCCCCTTCTCCATGTCCTGGGACTGTGGGTGGGCCCCGAGGTGCTGGCTTGGTGTGCCTGGTTGTGGGAGAGAGGTCCAGTCCCCTTCTCCATGCCTCAGGTCCCTGGGTGGGCCCTGAAGCACTGGTGCGTTGTGCCTGGTTGTGGGAGAGAGGACCATTCCCCTTCTCCTTGCCCCAGTTCCCTGGGTGGGCTCTGAGTAGCTGGCATGTTGTGCCTGATTGTGGGAGAGAGGTCCAGCCCCCAACTCCATACCTCGGGTGCCTGGGTGGGCCCCAACGTGCTGGCTCAGTGTGCCTGGTTGTGGGAGAGAGGACTGTTCCTCTTCTCCTTGCCTCAGGTCCCCAGGCAGGCCCCGTGGTACTGGCTTGGTGTGCCTGGTTGTGGGAGGGGTGTCCAGTCCTCTTCTCCATGCTTCAGGTCCCCAGGCTGGCCCCGAGGCACTGGTGCAGTTTGCCTGGAAGTGGAATTGGGGTCCAGTCCCCAGATCCAAGCCTCCAGTTCCCAGGCAGGCCCCAAGGTGCTGGTGGTGTGCCTGGCCCGGAACTAATTTTTTGTCCTTTGCTTCTAACTCAGAGGAACTTCCTGTGGGAGCCAGTCCTTGAGCTGTGTGGTTGAGCTAAATTGCTACTTTGCTGCTGTTTCCCTAGGGAAGGCTTTTTGTGCAGCTCAGGGTTTAATGGTTGACCTTATAGGTACTTCCAGCTCTCCAGAGACCCGGTGGATCTGTGTTCTGTAGAAACTCTGGTCTGGGCCTGAGTTTTTTCGTCAAACTGCACTCCATGCAATTCTGTATTCCCGACCAGTCTCCTCTGAGTGGTCTTGTGCTGATTGGGGGTCAGATCAGCTGTCCTTACCGTGCCCCAGTGATCCCCTGGTGGGCCTGTCTCCACTGCCCGTGCTCCAAACACTTCCCATGTGACGGGCCCTGCGCTGGTCCCTTGCGATGACTCACCAGCCTCTGAATGGCTCCCTTTTTTCAGTTGTTCTGGCTCCTCGCTCCTGTGTGGGTCCATGGGAACCCTATTAGTGGTCTTGCTGTCTTGGGGGCTGCCAAGGCCCTCTTCTCTCCTGCAGCCTCCAAGCAACTCCATCTGAAGGGCACAGCTGCGGCTTCTGCAGGCTCCTGCTCTGTGCGCTCAGCAGCTCGAGCCTTAAAGCAGCCGCGGCCAGAAACGCTCAAAGCAGCTTTTTCTTTCTCTCATCGTAGTTTCTCCGGTCTTCATGAACTCCATAGGTCTCTCCTCCCCTTCCCCTGAGCTCCAGCGGCCCTGGCTTGGCTGATGTTACATTTTTATAGTTGTAAATTGGTTGATTTGTGGGAGAGAATGGTGCTGCGGCCCGTCTATTCTGTCATCTTGATTCTCCCATACTTTTAACTTCCTTTTTTTTTTTTTAAAAAAAAGATGACCGGTAAGGGGATCTTAACCCTTGACTTGGTGTTGTCAGCACCACGCTCACCCAGTGAGCTAACTGGCCATCCCTATATGGGATCTGAACCCGTGGCCTTGGTGTTATCAGCACCACACTCTCCCGAGTGAGCCACGGGCCGGCCCCTATACTTTTAACTTTCTGAGGAACCACCAAACTGTTTGCCCCAGCTACTGCACTATTTTACATTCCCATCAGTGATGTATGAGGGTTCCAATTTCTCCACATCTTTGCCAACACTTGTTATCCACTTCCCTTTTTTTATTTTTATTATACCCATCCTACCCAGCCTAGTGTGAAGTGGTGTCTCGTTGTTTATATTTGCATTTCTCTAATAATTAGTGGTGTCGAGCATCTTTTCATGTACTTATTTGCCATTTGTATACCTTCTTTGAAGAAATTTCTATTCAGGTCCTTTGCCCATATTTTAATTTTAATTAATTAATTAATTTTTTGGCAGCTGGCCAGTATGGGAATCCAAACTCTTGACCTCAGTGCCAACACCACACTAACCAACTGAGCTAACTGGCCAGCCCTTTGCCCATATATATGTATTTTTTTTGTCTTTTTCGTGACCAGTAAGGGGATTGCAACCCTTGGTGCGGCGTCACCCGCACTGCGCTCAGCCAGTGAGCGCACCGGCCGTTCCTATATAGGATCTGAACCCGCGGCGGGAGCGTCGCTGCGCTCCCAGCGCCGCACTCTCCCGAGTGCACCACGGGATCGGCCCCTTTGCCCATATTTTTAAACATGTTGTTTATCTTTTTGTTGAGTTATAGTTCAGTTGTTTACATATTCTGGGTATTAAATGGGATTAGATACAGGAGTTGGTAATTTTTTTCATTCTCTGGGTTGTCTTTTCACTCTCTTGGTAGTGTGCTTGATGCACAAAGTGTTTAAATTTTGATGAAATCCAATTTAGCTGTTTTTGATTTTGTTACCTGTGCATTTGGTATCATATTTATTCTTTAAATAAATATAAATATTCTAAATAATTTATTTTTAAATTTTCTGCATTGTGGTGTCATGTTTAATCTCCACAGTTCTTCAGTGACTTTTTGTTAGAGTAAATGCCTGGGGGAAAGACAGTCAAGGGTCTAAATTTTGAGTTAATTTTCCAGCCAACAGTTGTTTTTTATGGGACCTGCAAGTAAGCTGGAGATAAGAGCCCAGGAGTTTCCTCCCTCAGGGAGGAAAGTGGCTCTACATTTTTGGTTCAGTCTTCTTTTTTTTTTTTTCCTTTTTGTCTTTTTTCGTGGCCTGCAACGGATCGCAACCCTCAGTGTCGCGCCCGTACCGGACCGGGACCGGCAACGGGATCGCAACCCTCAGCGTTGCCCCCGCACCTCGCTCAGCCAGTGAGCGGGAACCGGTCTGTATGTGGGATCCGAACCCTCGGCGGGAGCGCCACCGCACTTCCCAAGCGGCGCACTATCACATTGCGCCACCAGGCCGGCCCTGGTTCAGTCTTCTTGATGTGACAACAGACTCTAATAGGGTTGAGCACTTTCTCAGATTGCATCTGCCAGGGGAGAGCGCATATTTGCCCCGTGAGGATGGCTCTTTGCTGGTCCCATAGCACTCAAGTTGTAGGCCCTTCGTTGAGGTCCTACTGTGTGTATGGTTTTGCTGGAGGCCTCAGGATTTTGGGCATGGGGTTTGTTTCCTTCATAGTTTTATCTTCCTCCCCAACCCCCACCAGACAACCAACTCATAATTTAGTGATATTATAGATGAATCAGAGTTCTGAGATTGTGGCAGATGAAGAGAGACAGGATTAGGGATTGCAATGTTTCCACATATTATTCAGCATAAAGCTAGGTTGTAGTCGTGTGGCTCTGAAGTTTTACAAAGCACTTTCTTGTCAGCCCAAGGGGAGAAGGATTCTGAACAGGACACAGCACTGCCTGACTCAGTGTCCTGTAGGTCAGCCAGCCCAGGCTGGCAGGTGGAAAGACTATATACAATATTAAATGTCAGATGGTACTGCTGGGGTTCATTTCCTGGGAAAGCCAGGGAGGGTCTGGGGAAGCTTCATGGATAGGCAGCTTGGAACTTGGGCTGAGCCATGGAGGATAGGGGAGCAGAGTACTGGGGTAGCTGGAAAGAAGAGCATTCCAAGGAAGCAATTTGAAGGTGGGAAAATTCAAGGCACAGAGGTGACAGTGGAGATGCTCCAGCGGGTTTGACAGCAAGCACTTGGCAGTGACTGGAGCAGGGGCACAGTCTGCAAGTGCTGGGTTGGGTGCTTTGGTAGCCAAGTTCTGCAGGAGCCAGGGTTTCCAGTTGGGACGGCTGCCAGCCCAGGCACACTTTTCTGTATTGTATTTGAATATCTTTTCTTGACTTTTATCTGGAAATTCCAAGCTGGGTGAGCAGGCAAACAGTTCAAGCTCGTGTAGATGAAACTCTGTGGCATCTCTCTATAGTGCTGTCCAGACTTTGGCCTCCTCCTTCCTCAGCAGCCAAACAGAGGCTCTCTAAAGGTGATTAACTTGGCACAAAGACTTGCCCCCTTGGCTGCTGGCTTTCCTGAGCATTTGGCCTGGATGGGCTGTCTTTTGCTTCCCTGAAACAGAGGGAGACTGGCTGTATGGCTGATCAGCCTCCCCAGGGGTTGGACATGACCTCAGGCCAAGGTCTGGCTGTCAGCCTGAAGATTCAACAGCAATTCCTGGTTTTCACCAGGAAGAGACTAGAGCATCACTGTTCAGTAGAACTCTGTGCAGTGATGGTGTTCTATAATTTGCACTGTGGCCATAAGCCACATGTGGCTTTAGGGCCCTTGAAATGTGGCTAATGTGACATTTTATTTAATTTTAATTAATTTACATTTAAATAGCCACATGTGACTCATGGTTACCTTATTGGACTGTGAATCACTGGAGTACTTGTTCCCGCTAGCCTGATTCGTAAGAAACCGTATCTCTACCTGAACTCCCATTTATTAAGAGCTGAGAAGGAAAGGGTGGGTAGAAGCCCAAGTGACCTTCAGATCAGCCTCAGGAGCCTAGGGTTGGGCAGAGGGCTTTGAACTTGTCTGTCTTCATGATTGGTGACCCTAGCTGCTTGTTCAGGGCCTTCTGTGTGTGCACCCTGTGGAGTTAAATGCTGATGATTTGGAGTGGTGTAGTTGTGATCTACATACTCAGGAAATGCACCCTGTGGAGAGTGGGAGCAGTGCCAAGGTAGAAGGAGCACACTAAAAATTTCTGACTTGGGAGTGCCAGGGAGGGTCCCTGGCCAGTGTGGGGTTGGGGCAAGCAAGTGTCGAGGGAGGGACAGAGGCACTGGGGAAGAGCCCAGTGTTCTAGGTGAGTAGTCACGATTGTCCATATCCTACTCATGCCTCGGAAGGTTGCCTTTGCCCCCACCCCATGTGGTCACATCCCCATGCCCAACAGCCTGAACTCAAAGTCAGTCGAGGAGGTCACTGCCAGGTTGGCAGTCATAACATTTTCACGGCAGTTTGTTGCAGGCTCTTACAACTTGTTCAATCTCCAAAAGCAGCCCTTTGAGGTAGGTGTTGATTCCTCCTTGTGTAATAGACCAGGAAACCTGGAGCTGAAGGAATCTGCAGGGATGCTTTGGGTTGTTGCAGCTCCCAAGAAGGGGTCTCCTTCCATCACACACACAAATTGCCATCAGGCTGCCTGGCGGAAGCCAAGTGGTGTAGTGGAGAGAGCATGGGCTTTGGAGCCAGGCAGATCTGATTTAAACCTCAGCTCCGTTCATCACATCTGTGGGATCAAGAACAAGACTTTAAGACCCTGAGCTTCCCTTTCCTTGTCTGTAAAGTCAAGATATGGCTTCTGACCTCATCAGTAGCTGGGAGAACAGAGAAAGATGCTGTCTGTGATGTGTCTAGCATGCAGTCTTTCACACGGGCCTTTTATAAACATGGATGTCTGTCCCTTCTTCCTCACCCTCTCAGAAGTGGGACATCTGGGTGGTCCTCTAGCCCTCCTGCTGGGTGACAGTGGATGGAACTGTCCCTGGTTCCCATGGAAGCAAATCATTCTTCTGGACCCTTGCTTTACTCATTCTAGCCCTATTTCTTTGAAGGTGGAGTTCATTTTTTTTTTTTTTGTGACCGGCCGCCACAGGGTGCGCCACAGGGTCGGCCCGGGGTTCATTTTTTTTTTTTCCCCAAAAGATGACCGGTAAGGGGATCTTAACCCTTGACTTGGTGTTGTCAGCACCACGCTCACCCAGTGAGCAAACCGGCCATCCCTATATGGGATCTGAACCCATGGCCTTGGTGTTATCAGCACTGCACTCTCCTGAGTGAGCCACAGACCAGCCCCAGCGTTCATTTTTAATGCAGTGTTAAATTAAGAAGAAAGTGGATTTGCAGAACCACAGCCAAGATGGGTTGGGTGGTCCTCGTTCTTCTTAATGACTGACCTGGGCTCTCAGACCCTGTCATCTTAGATACAGTGAGAGGGACAACATTGTGGGTGGGAGGTTTGGGACTCCCCACACAGACACCTGTTGGTGAATCAGCATTGTAACTTGGATGGAGTCATTCCTTCTGAGGGCCTCAACATGTTCATGTGTGAAATGAAGGTGTTGGATGAATCAGAAATCCTCAGACCTACCTGTGTGTCAGGATTGTCTAGTGAGACAATTTGCAATCTCTTTTCTGGCCCTACCCCGGATCTCCTGTTATGGCTCTGGTATATAGCCTAGAAATCTGTGCATTTTTAGGGTTCCCCCAGATGATTCTCATGCTGCATTTTTCTCGAAATCTCTGATCACTCCCTGAGAGTCTCTCACTGGAAGTAGGATACGTCCTTTCCCTGCAGCATTAGCTGCCTATCCTCTGTGCAGGAGCTCTGCAGCCAGCCACCAAACAAGTATTTATTGAGTACCGGCTGTGTGACAGATACCGGGGATACAGTCATGAACAAGACTGCCTCTCTGCCTCAAGGGGCTTCCATGGGAGGGGTGGGTAAACAGGGAAGATAATATCAGGAACTTGGGAATGTGTGTGTGGGGGGGTGTTGGGGGAGGGGCTGCGCAGCTGCCCTAGCCTGGGAAGACCTCTCTGAGTAGGTTTTTTGAGAAGGGGAATGGGGGGATAGGAGGTGTGGGTAAGATGCCAAGATCCAGGGCAGAGCATTCCAAACTAAGCAAGAACTAGCTTGGCTTGTTTGAGGAGCAGAAGAATCCCTGAGTGGCAAGAGTAGAGTGAACAGTAGGAGATGGGGAGAGGTGTGAGGGTGGAGAGGGTCTGGGGGGCCAGGGCCAGTTAGAGGGGGCTGTGGTGGCCACTGAAGCTGGAGCTCACTCTAAGGGTGATGGGGAGCCCTACTCTGGCTGACTGCGTTGGAGGTGGGAGGTTGCTGCAGTGGCCCAGGTGTAAGGCAGTGGCCCATGGACAGGGCTACAGGACTTCCTGGGAGAGAGCGAGCTGGCTGGGTGGTGGCGCTTGTTCCTGAGATGGTGACACACAGGAGAGGGTGGCTTTACACGGGAGGCCAGGAGTCTGGTTTTGGCATGTTCAGCCAGAGATGACTATTAGGTGTCTAAGTGGAGAGAGACGTCAAGCAGGCCTCTGGACTGGAGATAGATGCTTGTGTAGGATTTGAGGCCCTGGGGCTGGATGGGACCCTCTGGGGACGGAGTTTAGATAGCAAAGACGGAGACCTGGAACATCAGTCTATGCCCTGAGGCTCACCGTGCAGGTCTTTAGGAGAAGTTGGAAGAGTGGGCAGAGGAAACTTGGTGGGGGCAGGGGGCAGTCAGCTGGGAAAGCCAGGGGAGGACTGGGTTTGGGCAAGATAAGGTGGTAGGCAAGGTTGGTCCAGCTGTTTCAAGGAAGTGTGTGGGAGGGAAGGTGCTGGTGGGGGGCCAGGCCAGCTGGATTTAGGTGCAGTGTGGTGGTCACAGCCTCACTGTGAGTTGAGCCTCATTTCCACTGCTTTAAGGCCTCACTGATCCTCTTGGGAGAGGTAGCACCAAGCTGAGGCAGTGCCCTTGTGGCCTTGCCATCTGGGTTCGCCCAATGTGGTGGTGCCAGCAGCCTTCCTGCTGTGCCCAAGAGTGGCTCACCCCTGATCTTCAGATTGCTACTCTGCCTCCTTCTCTTTCTGCCCCTGCCTTGTCCCTGTAGGTGGGCAAGCCCTGAGGGCTGCACAGCTGCCCTGTGTGTGCTGACCGCTGCCTCTGAGTCAGGCTGGCCCATTCTCTCATGGTTCCCTGTGCCAGTGATTGCCTGGACAGGTTGCTTTTGCCACCTTGCTCTGCCACTCTCCTCACCCTTGGACCCGTAGTTAGGTAAGTCTCTTCATGTCCCTGATCTTACCTTCCTCAGCTGGAAGATGGCCACAGTAACCTCCGCCTCCCAGGACAAGGATTGAGATGGTCTGTGCAGAAGGGAGCTGAGAGATGGGAAATGCGATGTGCACATTTATTCTTTCTGCTGTACTCTCATTACTCCTTACCCCCTGGTGAGGACCCCTTTAATTTATAAATGGAACAGCTGAGACCTAGAGAGGGAAGGGAACATACAGAGTCACACGGGGTCTAACCCTGGTCCTCTAACCTGCTCTCCCTCCTAAGCTCTGCCTCCTGGCTGAGTTCAGTGGTGTTCTTCCTGTGGGATGAAATTGTTCCCCCTGTCCCCTGTGCAGGGAGTGGCTCTGCAGTGGGCTACAGGGAAGAGAATGAGACCTTCCTCAGCTTGGTCTGACGTGCTGGGAAGAAACAACTGGCCTGGGTGGAGAGCGAGCCTCTTTCTGAGTTTCCCTCAGAGGGCAGGACTTCCATTGAGGCAGACGCATGGCTGTACTGGATCTTTTACTGTTTAGCTCACCTTCAGTGGTGACTGAAGCAGCCTCCACGTAGCAGAAGACACCCTTGATAGCCACAAGACGTGATCCCTCTTTCTTGCTCTGCCACTGACACAGTTATTCTGGCCTCAGCCTCCCCTTTGGGTGACTTTTGTGGTATTGCAAGATGTAATGGGTGTTCCCAAGGCCTCACTGATAGAGGACAGGGAATTGGAAAGTATAGGAATCTTGAAATTCAAGCTGGTTTCTATTCTTTCTATTAGATTTTGCAACAAAAGAGTTTGTTTGACCTTCATGGTGAATCCCTCAGTTGTTCTGGCAGTCTCCTGGAGCCTGGAGGGCATGAAGAGACCCGTTCTTCCCCCCTGGTTTTCAAGTTGCTGTCTGCTGGATGGTTGGGGCCCTGAGTTACTCTTCTCTTTGGAGGACTTTTATAGTCCTCTAGACTGATTCAGTTCTCTTTTTAGATTTTATTAAGTTTTAGACCACTTTTCACCTTAAGATATCCATTTCTTCTGGAGTTTGCTTTTGCATGGTGTGAAGTAGGGATCAAGATTCCCCACCACCACCCCCCTCCATATAGATACAGTGACTCAGCCCTGTTTAGCATTTGGCATTTGTTTTTAAGAAAGAAGACTATTTATTCCCTTGTGAGTGGTTGCCATGCAGTGATCATGATAATGCTGCTGACCTCCCACAACATCTTGATAATAATTGCAGTTGTAGTAGTAGTAGCTGCTAATTTTTTTTTTTTTTTTTTTTTAAAGATGACCGGTAAGGGGATCTTAACCCTTGGCTTGGTGTTGTCAGCACCACGCTCAGCCAGTGAGCGAACCGGCCATCCCTATATGGGATCCGAACCCGGGGCCTTGGTGTTATCAGCACCACACTCTCCCGAGTGAGCCACGGGCCGGCCCTAAATTTTTTTTTTTTTTTTTAATGCTACTAAGTCCCAGTTCATGCTAGCCCCACAGTAGACAGGCAGCTCCTTGAAGACAGGGACAACTTAAACTTGTTTTAACAAAATATTCAGATATTTTCAGGGTTCCCTGTGGAGTGGCACTACTGTGTATGCTGTGTCCTGTGACTCTGAGCCCCTCAGGCATTGTGCACTAGAAGAAGGGCTTACTATAGACTCGCAGGGAGGACAGGGAGCCAGGCCCCCAGTGCTGCCCTCCTGACCTGCCATCCGGACTCATTCTGTGCTCTAGATCACCTGACCAGGGGGTTCTGACCAGAGATTGCATTGCCTCAAACAATTGCTTCTAGTCCCGTGTTTCAGACTCAGGCTGTGTTTTAAGTGGTTGTTGGCTTTCCACTTATCCCACAGACATTTGAACTAGGACGTTGTTGATCTGTCGTACTAAGAATTGTAATACAGAATTGAAATGCAATTTATGTCCTTGTTTCTGGAGAAGATGTGTCCCATGTTTCATCTTGGGATACTGAGGAATACTTCTCCCTAACTCACATCCATGTACCTCCCCACACACCTCCAGCAACACACCTCCACAAACCTGCAATGCATCTCCAACGCATATGCATGTGCACATAAAACAGGATACTCCC
This sequence comes from Galeopterus variegatus, assembly GCF_000696425.1. Lineage (NCBI taxonomy): Eukaryota > Metazoa > Chordata > Mammalia > Dermoptera > Cynocephalidae > Galeopterus > Galeopterus variegatus. Next base: position 213,944 of record NW_007727058.1, read on the forward strand.
CACACCCTCCAGCCTACACCCATTCCCCTACCTACAGTGCATCCCATACCTCCTCACCTTCCCCAACCCCCACGCTACCACTACAGAGCCCCAGCTCCCTCCCCACATATTTCAAACAGCACCCACTCCACATATACCCTCACGACACCCCCACCATATCCCCAACCCACACCTACGCATACTTCAACCCTCCCCACACTGGCACCCCCCCCCCAAACACATAAGCAACACCTCCATCCCTCTATCTTCCTCCCGCACCCCCACACTACACCCTAAGCAGCTGTTTCTAAGGCAGGTGTTCAGAGATCTGGGGGATCCCACAGCACAGCGTGAGGTGGCTCAGTCATATCCGGACCTCCTCCTTCCTTCAGGTCCTTTCCCAGTGCCCTGGCTTCTCCCTGGTTTTGTTTTGGATGGAAGCAAGAGCTTGTACTCTTGAAAGAATTCTAAAAGTAAAAACAGTTGCTGTGGTAACAGCGTCCTGTGGGGAGTAAAATCCACACCGGGCTGTTTTGATTTGGAGCTCTAAAGAGCTGCTCTGTCTAGAGAAAATGTTATGTGGCTGAAACAAGAAAACATTTGTCCTTTCAAGGACAGCCACCCTCCCCCCAATTGTTTTCATGGCAAGGCACCACTAGATTTTTTTGTAGGGTAATTTGATCCTGAAGAAAAAGCACCTGTGTTTGACATTATCTGGTGAAAGCAGGACTTTCCTGCCCTGGGTGCTGGAGTACATGACTCAGGCAGGTTCTGTTCACGCAGGGAGAGAGTGAGTGCTAGGCTCTGTCAGTTTCTGCGGCTGGCTGTCATTGCTGTTATGGTTGAGTGCCTTTGAGTGTGCAGGGCCTAGGTGGGGAAGGAGGTCAGTGAGGCCAGCCCTTGCCTAAAGCAGGGTCAGGCTGGGATCCAGTGGAGAGGCTGATCTGTGTACCACCAGTTACAATATAGTCCACTGCTGTATGCGGTGGAGGGGTGTGCAAGAGCTGTGAGCATCCTGGAGGGAGGGTTGCAGCAGGGGTGGGGGTGACACTTGCATGTAGTGGGCTGCAGGGAGCAGGGAACGCCTGAACCCAGTGTGGATATGTGTACCCCCGCTTATGGGTTATGTCCCCATTTGGGCTCTGTCAGGACAGGCCTGACCTGCTGGAGGTACTAGAAAAACACTTGTGGGGGGATTACGTGGAGGTCACGGTGGAGGGTAGCTGTTTGGAGACACGGAAGAGGAGGAGGGGTTTTGGGCAGAGGAGGGGGCAGGAGTGGAACAGGCAGGAGAGGAGTTGGTCTGACTTTGGGAAGACCATCTGTGGAAGGCCCCTCTGCCACCTCTCTGTCCCCCGCACACTGTGCCTAGCCTTTTCTGACTTGGACTTATGTTCTCTGCATGCATATGGGTCTGCCCTGCTAAACTGCAGTCAGCTTGAGGGTGAGGGCTATCTCTTCCTCTGGTGGTCACTCTGGGTGAACTGAGGGAAGGAATGAGGCATGAATGGGGGGCATCTGTTATGTGACCCTTTTTGGGTTGTTGGGAGACCATCACTTGAGCAGTAGAATTTCAAGGACCTCACCCTGAATACACAGGCAAGAGTGTCAGACTCTACTATCATCTTCACTGGAGTTGGCACCTGCTGATGGAGGACTTATTCTGTGGCAGCCACAGTGCAGAGCTGTCACATCACACACGTTCCCTCACTTAATGCCACTCTGCAGTTGAAGAAACTGCAGCTCTGAGAAGCTAAAGAACTTCCCCAGGGTCCCACAGCACGCAGTTGTCAGAGCCCGGGGTTTGCTTTCTCAACCTTTCAGCTGAGCACGTGGGTAAAAAAAAAAATGCTTTGCTTCCAAACGTGTGTGTAGGTGAGGATTATAAGACCCTGCTTGCTTAAGCAATATTTTTCCCCATAAATAAATGTGCCAGTTCTGACTTGCAGTTTAAATTTCATTTTAACTAGGACTTTATCACTTGTAGATAACACCAGAGAGGAGACAACTGTTACCTTTACTTCTCAGATTGTGACACTCTGCGAGGCAGCTGTTCAGATGTTAAAATAGCTTCTAGTCTCCTAGGAGCTTTGGCAAATTTTGTTGCTCTGTAAACCTCTTACCTGGAAATTGACTTCTAAAGAATTTTGCTTTTTCTAAAGATAAAGGCCTTGGCTTGCTTACATCAGCAACTGGCCTTTGTCGTGGTCTGGAGACCTGGGAAGGATGCTGGGACCCAGCTCACAGAACAACTAACATCCTGAGTCCTAGCTTTTCCATTTGCAAAGTGGGCATCAGAACCTTTGCCCTGCCTGCATCCCAGGGTCTCCCTGTGGAACGTAAGATGACTGTGAACCCTATAAAGTATTACATGTACTTCGCTATTAGGTTATTGCTATAAATGGCATGTGTAGCCAAGGCACTTAGTTTCAAGCAACAGAAATCCATTCTGGTTGGTTTTAGAAGAAAATAAAGTGTTTGTTTTTTTTTTTAAAAAAGAGAGCCAGCCTTGGAGGTACATAGCTAGAGAGAAGCCTAACATTTCACAAGAAAAATGAAAAATGGCTCGATGAGGAAACCACTCCTGCCTTCAAGTCCTAGACACTGTAGCTTGCTTTGCCACCCTGGGGTCAGTCTTGAATCAGTCTTGTTGCAGCTGGCATCGGAGAAAATGTTTCTGCCCCTCATCACCACTCACCGTTCCGAGTCTCGTGTGGGGGTATCGGATCAGCAGGGTCACTTACCTGCTGCAAGACAGCTGAGAAAGTGAGCGTAGGGCACTTTTGGCTCCTATAGTGGGTGGCGGGCTTCTTCTCTCCCAAGGCTCAAGGTGGAGCCTTCCCAAGTGAAGGGATGGGCTCAGGCACCGGACAGCCCATAGAATGACTTGGGAACTCAGGCTCCAGTCACTTTCCTCCATTGCTGCAGGAAAGCACAGAATAGTCAACTTGAGGTCAAGAGACCTGAAGTCTAGCCCTCACTTCTGCCCGTGTCTTGCAGCACACTCTTCTTGGATCTCTTGTGGTTCTCAGAACATCTAATTATATAAATGATTTCTCTGCTACTCATCCAGAGCCCACCCTAGTCAGGCAGCTGGGTGTGGCCTCATGAAGGTCAATTCCTCTGGGTCATCCTCTTAAAGAGGAGGGATCTGATTTGACTCAGCTGCTCAACTGGGCCATGTGTTAGAGTTGTGAGCTGGGAGTAGGTAGTGTATTAGTCTGTTTCCTTTGCTTATAACAAAATATTTGGAACTGGGTAATTGATAAGAAAATGAAATTTATTGCTTATATTTTCAGAGTCTGGGAAGTCCAAAAGTCCTGGGAACACATCTGGTGAATGCCTTGGTGGTGATAGTGATGCCTGGGTCTCACATGGCAGAATGGCAGAGCAGAGAAAGAGAAATAGCTCTTTTAAAGCTCTCAGGACCACGCCCACGATCACCATTAAACCGTGAACTTATTATTCCATTTACTAGGGTGTGGTCCTCACAATCTAATCACCTCTTCAAGGCCCCACCTTTCAATTACCATAAGAGGATTTCCCACCCTCTTAACACTGTCACAGTGGGGGTTAAGTTTCTAATACATGGTCTTTGAGGGACACAAGTTCAATCCACTGCAGTGGGCTCTCTGAACATTCAGATTCCCAGGTCTTACCCTGGAAGATTCTGATTTGGTAGGTGCTATTTATAACATGTTCTCTGGGCCACTGGATCTAGTTCTTCCTGTCCAGATGATATCTGAGGCCTTTGCAGCCCTACCAGTTTGTGGTTTTCTTATTTTTCTCAATTGGTCTAAGAATGGACATGGTCACACTTCTCTGTTGTGAAGAAAACACAGCCAAGCCTTGGGGCTGTTTATTTGAGAGTTTTGAAAGCATGATGCAGTCAGAAAACCTCAGTTTAAATGCTGACCCATCTGTTATTAGTTGTGAGCCATTAGTTAAATCCCTTACTTGTTCTGAACCTGGTCATCTGGATGGGGTAATAATAATAATACCTGATCCCAGGCTAGATGTGGGGGCCAGAAGCCCTGGTGAGCACAACAGAGAAGTGTTTGCAGATGTGTGAACACTACCTGGTGCTGTGCAGCTGGAAGGGGCTGTCCCTCCAGGCTGACTGAGAGGCAGCTGCCCTCTGCTGTCCTTCGGGTGAGAAGATGGCTCTCCTAACCTACATCCGGCTTGTTTTTTTCAGTGACCATCGCCATTTCCTCTCTGGACTTTGCTAAATGCTCTTTATGAAAACACTCTAATCACATTGTTGTCACCTCCCTAACTGTCCTCCAACTTCTGCTGCATACAGCTGCATCCAGCTTTTGCTGGCTTTTCAGTGCTTGTGGAATAAAGTCTGTAGAACGTTGGGCAGGCCCTTCCTCCTGTACTAGTTCCCTTGGATGTCACCACTCTCTCTGCCTGGACACAGGGCTCAGCCTCATCACACCCACTCTTTCCAGTGACTGCAGCACTCCCTGCCTGCCCTCTTCCCTCCTTGGACAGCCCGCTTGCTGTCCAAGGTGAGCCCAGGTTCCATCTTCTCAGCATCCCCACTGCAATGGCACTCCCATCAAGGCACTCACTTTAGACATGCTGTGTGGTGATTATCCATTCACCATCTGCTTCCTCTCTCACCTGCCCCTGAGCTCCCTGGGGTCAGCAACCATTTTGTCTGCCAGATGGCCAGGCTCAGAGACACTTTAACTATGCCAATGAAGAAATGAAGCAACTAGACAGGCACATGGATTTGGGAGTTTGCTGGGCTGAGATTTTTCACAGGGAAAAGCAGACTTCCCCTTTGGGACAAGTCAAGGGGTTTATTTAAAAGTCTGCAGGCTGGGCTGGCCAGTTAGCTCAGTTGGTTAGAGCACGGTATTACAACACCAAGATCAGGGGTTCAGATCCCCATACTGGCCAGCCACCAAACAAACAAACAAACAAAAAATTAATGAAAGTTTGCAGGCTGTGGCTGTGTCAGCAAGATGAACTTCACTGGGTGATTGTGAAGTCAGACAGTTAGGTTTCCTTTTTTTTTTTTTTTTTTTTAAAAAAAAAGATGACCGGTAAGGAGATCTTTACCCTTGACTTGGTGTTGTCAGCACCACGCTCTCCCAAGTGAGTGAGCTAACCAGCCATCCCTATATGGGATCCGAACCCGTGACCTTGGTTGTTATCAGCACCACACTCTCCCAAGTGAATCATGGGCTGGCCCAGACAGTTAGGTTTCTCCAATCCATTGTTCAGGTGTGGACTAGGGGTCCTTTGACAGTTGTCCACATGGAAAAGAACTGGGCGTTTTAGTTGTTCACAGGCCTTGAATAAGCCAATGGTGTGCTGTGGATACCAGGAGCCCTGATGTGTCCCAGCTGTGGTGTTGGCTGTCTGTTGGCTGGGAAGTTCCTACCCTTTAATAAAAGGTAGCTCTTACTATATCCCTTGACCCACCTCATTTCAAGAATAAATTTCATAGATAGGGTTGAGGTTGGTGCTTCTGTTGCCAGGCATGAGTGAAGGCTGTTGGCAGCTCTCAGGGAACTGTTTTGGGAGATCCAGAATTGGTGTAAACAGGCACATGTGGCTAGGGTGTGTGGGGGAGGCGGAAAAGTGTCATTTGCGGGGCTACACCCCGAGGTTTACAGGCCCTTGCTTGTTATTTCCATCGGTTGCAAAGATGGTGAACACAGTGGATGGGCTCCCTCCTTTCTCCTCCCTCCTGGGCCCAGCCTCAAAATCCCACCCACCAGCTGGAGCTCTTGGAGCAAGGTGAAGCCTGTCTGCCCTTCAGGCCTGGCAGATCTGGAGAGGCTCAGGTACCAGTTGCATGTTCTTAGGACCAGAGATTCTGGGTGGCTGTTCTAGTCCCAAGAACTGACCAGCTGGGTCCCATGTGCCTGATGACTCTAGCTGTCCACTATGAGGCTTTGGGATGGGGGTTCTGGGCAGGCCCCCAGCACCTCATGAAGCTGTCTCACCCCAGGTCATGGGTCTTCTGAGCTTCATGGACCTTAACATTTGCTTTTGTGATTAGCTCCTTCCTGCTGCAGTTGTGAGCTCAGCATGGTGAGGAAGTCCTGATGGTTGTGAGTTTTGCTTTGTGGCAAGGAGGCTTTTTTCCCCTTCAGGAAAAGGGAAACACTGAGAGGGTTGGGAGGTGACCTCGTTGCTCACCATTAGTTAATTTCCTAACTGAAGTTTTTAGCCCCGAATGATGGAGATGTTTGTCCTGATTTAAGGATACTTGGCCTGCAGTGTGGCTGCTGGGTTTGCTGACATGCTGAGTCCCAGGTTGCAGAGGGACGCTGGATGTTCAGGCCTCAGTCTGCCCTCTTCTGTGCCCAGCAAAGCTGGTCTTTTTTGTTTTTCTCAGCTTGAGAAAAGTCACTAGACATTGACTGGGCCATGCTGGGCCTGGTTTCCTGTTTTCCCATTGAGCCAGGTGAAGGTCAGGAGAATCTGTTGAGGGTATGAACACAGTCAAGACAGTGAGCCATGGGCAGCTGGGTTCCTCTGGTCACTTTTACTTATTATTAAATCATGTTGACAAGAGAATTTAAAAATGTGGAAGAAAATGCTACTCCCAGTCGTGTTGTGTGAGCCCATGCAGTCTTTGGCCATTTGTAGCCAAGACTGTGATCGTGGTTAGTAGAGTGGGACTCTGCTCTGCACAGTCCTATGTGTGTTCACTGTGCTGCCTGTCATGTTGCTATTTCAGTGACTCCTCTGGCCTGGCGCATGAGTACCTGGCCTGCGTAACAGTGCCCGGCCCGGTTGGACTCACCTTGTAGTGCCTATTCTCTCTATTAAGAGGAACACAGCTCTAAACGCCTCTGCATGCATCACTGTTTTATTTCCTTGTGATGCTTTTCAGGATTGGAGTTCCTGGCCCAGAAATGGCCTTGTTTGGTGCTCCTGATGGTTTGATCATATCTCTCTGAAATGATACCAGGAATGTGATGCAGAGGTGCTTTAGACACCAGTGAGACCCCCTGTGACTGCCAGGTGGGGGCAGGAGTAGGACAGAGCAAAGGGCGGGGGTTCTAGAGGGGAGCAGCCTAGGCTTGAAGTCCACCCTACCATGTGGGTCCTAGCAACCCTGAGCCATGTGACTCTGGATGAGTTACTTAATTGTACATGGCCTCCATTTTTCTCATCTGTGAAAGAAGAAAGGAGTGCTGCCCTTATTAGATTTTTATAGTGATTGGATGAATAATATTGATTATATTCAATAAATTAAATAATCATTTGCTGGTATACTGTTATCACTCAGTAAAAATGATAGCTGTAACTGTAGGAAATACAGTAGAACAGAGATGAATAACATTTGGGTCCAGCCCTCCCCAGAGCTCCCCTTCTTTTTTTTTTTTTTTTTCCTTTTTGTCTTTTTTACTGACCGGTAACGGGATCGCAACCCTCGGTGCTCCGCCCGCACCGCGCTCAGCCAGTGAGCGGGAACCGGTCTCCACATGGGATCCGAACCCTCGGCGGGAGCGCCACCGCGCTCCGGGTGCGCCACCGGGCTGGCCCGCCAGAGCTCACCTTCTAATGGAAGTCTTCCAATTTTACGGAACGTGGTTAGATTTTTTTCTTATCACACTCCCAGGAAGGGTCAGGGTTGGGATTTTTGCCCTCATTTTACAGGAGAGAAGCAGAGGCGTAGGTAGTTGTTAGAAGGGAGGATAGAGCAGACAGCTGAGGGATAAACAAGCAGGTGTGTGTGGTAGAAAGCACTGAGTGTGTGGCAGCTAGGAACTGGGCTTCTGGTGTCTGTGTCCCCAAATTGCCTTGAGCTCTGCCCAATGGAAAGAGTGTGGGGTGTGCCATGCACAGACCTGAGTTAGGTATCTCTGAGCCCCAGATCTTGCCTCAGTGCAGCTGGCTAGCAATAGCTCCTGCCTGTGCGCTGACGTTATGGAGGAGAAGCTCCATCCTGTAAAACAGGGAACTGGCACGTGTCTCCTGCCTCCCCAGGTTGTTCCTTTATTCAGTATTAGTTCAGCTGCCATTAGGTGCCACGTGCTGGGGAACAGTGATGGACAGGCCTCTCAGAGCTTCCAATCTAGGAGGGAAGACAGATGACAACAAAATCTCGTGTAGGCAAATCCAGTTAAAATCCAGCATCCAGGCGGTTATCATTAGAGGGCCTGGGAAGATCACCTTTCTGCTAAAAGTGGGCATAACCCTCAGTCCACATGGCTAGGGGAAAGTGCTGAAACCCACCGACCATCTTTCAGCTGACATGGAGTTTTGTGGTGGGCGTACAGTTAAGGATTCTGTGGGAAGCCTCACAAATGGGCCTATTCTAGGGAATCAGACAGGTCTTTTTTTTTTTTTTCTTATTAACACAGTATTTATTTGTCTTCTCTATGTAAAACTCTGCACCAACTACTTTCCCTAGGCTGCCTGGGGAGGTGTAGGAAAAGGAACATAGAGGTCAGATGAGACACAGGAGAAAACTATGGGAGGTGGAGACAGTTCCTTCACATGGCAAAGAGGATGAGAAAGGCCACCATCAGGCAAAAGAGTCCTGTGGCCTCCGAGTGGGCAAAACCCAGAAAGGTGTAGGAGAAGAGCTATTGCTTCAGAGAAGGGTTCCATAACCAATGATGGGGCTCCCAAACACAGCCCCTCTCCCAGCCCCTCTCCTAGCCACTCCAGCTCCAGTGAACTTGGCTGCTGTGTCAGTGTCCCTTGAAATGGCACTGGTTTGGAAGTTGTGGCTAGGCACAGGTAAGGTTAGGGGACACAGGACTGCCAAGCTGCTGAGGCTTTCATCTTTTAGTGTCTCTGGTCGTTTCAGCACCACTGCTGATAGCAGTTGGCTCAGTAGCTGAGAGGTGCTCGTGACCAAGGAGCGGGTAAAGATGAACTTGGAACAAGCGTACATTTTCAGGGGGGAGGGGCCATGGCAGGAGAGCTGCTTCCAGTGCAGAGAAGACAGACAGGGGCGAGGGAGACAGGTCATTTTTAATTTGAGCCTCATTTTTTTAAAATTTATTTTTTAATGTTAATTGATAATAATTATATATATTTATGGTGTACAAGTGATGTTTTGATATATATGCATATATATATATATATATACACAGTACATTGTAGAAAGATTAAATCAAGCTAATTAACACATCTATCACCTCACCTATTTATCATTTTTTTGTGTGTGTGATGAGAACTTCTAAAATCTACTCTTTTAGCCATTTTGAAATATACATACATTATTATTAACTGTAGTCACAGTGCTGTGCAGTAGATTTCTAAAACTTATTCCTCCTGTCTAGCTGGAACTCTGTACCATTTGATGTGTCGCCCATTTCCTCATTCCCTTCCACCCGCTTCTCCCCCGCTACCTCTGGTAGCCATCATTCTACTCTCTGCTTCTTTGAATTCAACTATTTTACTTTATTTTATTTTATTATTTTTTAAAAGATGACCGGAAAGGGGGATCTTAACCCTTGATTTGGTGTTGTCAGCACCACGTTCACTCAGTGAGTTAACCGGCCATCCCTATATGGGATCTGAACCCATGGCCTTGGTGTTATCAGCACCACACTCTCCCGAGTGAGCCATGGGCTGGCCCGAGTTCAACTATTTTAGATTCCACATATAAGTGAGAGCATGCAGTATTTGTCTTTCAGTGTCTAGGTTATTTCAGTTAGCCTAATGTCTTCCAGATCCATCCATGACAGGACTTCCTTCTTATTCAAGGCTGAATAGTATTCTGTTGTGTATATATATGGCATATTTTCTTTACCCATTCATCTGTTTATGTACACTTAAGTTGTTTCCATTTGAGCCTCACTTTAAAAAATTAAGCTTGTTACCTGCAGAATCTTGGCCAAAAAAGGAAGCACTATCAGGGAAGGGGATAATGCTTTCCATTCACGTGAATGTCACTACAATTGAAAAATGGCAGGTGTAGGTCAGTTTCTCTGCTGGTTGGTCTGACAGTAATGGCCCTTCCATTTCCCAGTGTGGATCTAGGCCCTGGGTCCTGGGTACTTGAGTCTGTTGAGGCTCCTGGAACTCAACTGGCTATCTGCTTTCTTGAGTTTTCTTGAGTCAGGACAGGGGAAGGGTGAAAACAGAGGGAATGTCTGGTTGCAGCAAGAGCCAGGGTTTGTGCCAGGTCCATCACTGATGGACAGCAGGACTCAGAATACCCCAGGATGCCAACAGGCCATTTCTCACGGTGGGGTCATGTGGGGTCCAGCACTGGACAGTGGACCCAAGTTACCTTCTGTAATCCACAAACACCCGTGCTGAAGTAGCGCAAGCCCCACTTTAACAGTGGAGGAGACAGAGCCTCAGAGAGGTCCTGCAGTTTGCTGATGGTTCCACCTGTTAAGCAGTGGTGTCATGATTCACCCACTGCCTGCTGTCCAGACCTGCTATCCCGGGCTTGCTTCATACCACAGCGCCTCCTACAGGGAGGGCCTAGGCAGAGGTGTGGAGCCTGGCCTGGCTTCCCAGAGGAACTAGGCAAGTCTGGCTGCATGTGAAGGAAAGGGGAGCACTGGTCTTTGCCCTGCCTTCTGCATGACCTTCTAAGGGATTATTTCTGCTTGGCTGGTGGGGGTGGAGCAAAGGGAGGGGCCCTTTCAAGCCTGTGCACACTTTCAGTGCTAGTTGTCCCTCTGTGCCCTTCCCCCGCCACCCCTACCTCCACTCCCACTCAGCCTGTAAGATGCAGGACAGGTGACACTTTCTTTGGAGAGCCTACTCAGACACTTCATGTGTCACCCCAAGAACCACCGCCCTTCCTGCCGTGCTGCTGACACCATCCCTTGCCCCTCCGGTTGCTACCCCCTGAGAATCTGCAGGGCTCTGGATTCTTACTCCACAAAGAGGCACTCTTGCACTTGGCTTGTGTGTGTCTGGTCATTGACCTGTGGAACCTGTGATGTCTGGAATCCTGTTCTGGGAACTCTAGTGCCTGCTTGTTCTTTCTTCTCCTCAGTACCCAGCATGGAGTATCTAGCACAAAGGGGCCAGCCAATATTTGTTGATTGATAAAGAAAATCTGCTGGAGGACTTATCTGTCGCCTCCTTTGAGCACTTGTGGCTGGTTTCCCAGTTGCACTTGTGGCAAGAATAGGACCAGACTTGACTTGGAGCCAGCTCCCCACATGCTCTGACACGTACAGGATCCAGCATGTGTCATGGTCATCTGGGGAAAGGCCATGGGATGGCCTGGTGAGGAGCTTCACTGGCTCTGTGTGGCATTGCCTGGGCCTTGAGATGGAGTGTGGTTGGTGTGGCCTGCCTTGCCACTTTCCTGTGACAAGTGTGCCCTCATTTCCACTGCCGAGGTCACCTTGACAGGCCCTGGCCCCTGGCCTGTTCTGCACTGGCCTTTGGCAAACTCCAGGCATCAGGCCTCAAACCTGGTCTGATTGAAAGCCACCGCACCCTCTCTTTGTCCCCAAAGCACCACCACCTCTTTCATCAAAGGTGTCTTCATTCTCCCAGTGAGTCACGGGCAGAATCTCAGTGGTATCTGATTCCTTTCTGTCTCCCCACAGCATTCAGGCACCCCTTTGTTCTATTCCACTGCCACCGACCTAGTTCTACCTAGTTCCAGCCCTTATCTTATCTCCAGTCCTTATCTCCAGCTTCCTTGCCTCCAGCTGGACATTTTGTTCTTTCTCTGGTTCATAAGCCCTTAGGGAACGCCTGCATCCACAGGAGAGCAGTGGCCCTTAGCTAACCCCAGCTCTTGATGGTGCTCCCCACCCTCCCCTGCCCTACTCTATGAGCCTGACTTTGGGTGAAGCGCTCACTGGGAAGTCAGAAGGTCTGTGTCCCCTGCACAGATCGCCTGTCATTTCTTCTACCATCTCGACGAGCAGGTGTTCTAACACTGCCCTGTGTGCTCACAGGATTGAAGAGAATGTCAGATGAGAGTGATGGAAGCTTATCGTGACCTCTGCAGGTGCAAGCTGTCTGGGCCTGTGGCCCTGCTAGCCTTTCTGCAGCCCTTTCCTTCCTGCCCTGACCTGGTTTGCCCTGCCCTTAAGCCTCTGTTGCCTTGTCCACCCAAGCTGCAGGCTTTTCTTCTTCCTTCCTCCCTCATTTCCTTCTTGTAACAGTGCTACACTGTCAGCGTGATTGTCCTAGTTTTCATAGATGAGGAAACCAAGGCCAGAAAAGTCATATCAGTTGCATAAGGTCACACAGCCAGGACGAAATGGAGTAGGGAATTCCCCGTTGGGGTCTGACCTAGAACCTCTGTGCACATGCGCTCTTCCACTGTGCTGTGCTTATTGTAATCGGTGTCAGGCCTCAGCGTACAGGTGGGTAAGACAAGCATCTCCCTTCAAGGAACTCGGTCTGGTGGGCAGACTGGGTGGATGCTCAGGCCAGGTAATCCCAGCAGCAAATTAAACGGGGGACCCAGAGTGAGGAGCCCTACAGCCTGATGGGATCTTAGCCTGCCTAGGAGAATCACAACCTCTCCTCCCTCCATGCTCCCCCAGTCTCTGGGCAGTAGAGTGTTGTGCAGTTTCTCATCCCAGGCCTGGTGGCATTTAGCCCAGGTCTTATCACTTCATCCTCTAGGTGAGTCAGGCCCTAGTGACTGCCCTACCCCCAAGTGCCATTGGAACACATCTCCTGCCACAGCCATACCCGCATCCGACAGGAAGCCCCTCCACCCCAGCATAGGCCTGCCCTGGCTCTGAGGACAGGCAGCAGGTAACATTGTGGAATCTGGCAGGTTTGCCCCCAGCACTGTTGATCTCTTTTTGCCCCCTTCTCAGGTACTGTGCGCCCATCTCTTTTTGATTTTTTTCTATCCCAGGGCCCAGATGAGAACAGGAATGGCTCAAACTGGGGCCAGTTTCACCTCTTCTTTGGGGACTAGGGTTTTGAGGCCTTGTTTTCTCTTGATTGTTGAACAGAGGATTGTTTCCCAGGGACATTATAGCAGGCACATTCAGAGCTAGTGAGGCATTTTCACCTGGGCATTAGAAAGTGTATCTGCACCTGTGAGTTCCTGTTGGGTCTCTAGCTGCTTTAGGAATGGTCTAAGTGTGGGAAGATCCTGGATCAGAAGTTGGATTGTCTCTCCCCCAACCCTTTCCTGCCTCCCTTATTCCCTTCTGGGAGGGAGAGCTGCTCCTAAAAGTTTGAGTCCTTGGGAGATCTTAGGATGAGGGAGGAGCTTGTTCCTTGTCCCCTCAACTCAAGCCCTCCAACTTCAGCACACCTGCCGCTGATGACAGTTCCAGCCCTCATTTTAACCTTAACTACCCTCCCAAACACATACGTGCGAACAGCAGCAGGCTGGGGCAGGTCCAGGCTGGGAATGGAGCATCACGTCTGACTTCTGGTCTCTCCCCTCCTCCCCACAACTCATTTTGTAGGCTGCCAGAGTGCCCTCTCAGTGTCGGCCCTCACGCTGGGCTCAGCCCTCCCACAGGACAGGAGGAAGGCGAGGAAGGCCCTCTCGGCCCCTTCTGACCTCATCAGTCGAGGCTGGGCTAGCCATGTGGGTCTGCTCTGCAGGTGAGGAGGGTGCTCTCGCTCTGCTCTCATGTCCTTGCCAAGCAGTTAGCACTCCCAGGAGTGTTCTGCCTTCTCCAGCCACCTGATAACACCCCATTGGACCTTTGGAATTGAGTTTAAGTGTTAACTCTTTCCCTGATAACATATATTCCTTGTCAGTCCCCTAAGTGCACAGAACATCTAACGGAGCTTTCCTTACCACTCATGGTGCAGAGTTACATCCTCTAAGTCTGCTCCTTTGAGTAGACTTGAGATTCTTAAGGGTAGGGTTCTTGTTTCCTTTATTTCTGTGCCCAAGGCAGACCCAGCACACAAAGGGGACTGGGGGGGGGGGGCGGGGCAAGGGAAGAGGGACCCTAATCTTAATCTGGGTGGGAAAGGACAACAGGAGGGACACAGCCACCTCCCTTCTCCCTCCCTCTCCTGCATGTTTGGTTGTTGACTGAACTTCTAATAGTGGTCCTACATTCAGGCAGCAGTATGGATTGGTGCTGCACAATGCTTCATGTGCTGTCAAGAGGCAGGTGTGCTCAGTGAAGGCTCCTTCCAGAAACAGGAGACTGAGGAGAAAACCCATCATTCAAACACCAGCCTGTGGCTTACTTGGGATAGTGTGGTGCTGATAACACCAAGGCCATGGGTTCGGATCCCTATATAGGGATGGCCGGTTAGCTCACTGGGTGAGCGTGGTGCTGACAACACCAAATCAAGGGTTAAGATCCCCTTACTGGTCATCTTTTAAAAACAAAACAAAACAAAACAAAAACACCAAGTCTGAGGAGGGGAGTTGGAGGCACATCCTGAAATCGACAAACCTGTAGGTGGTCCGATAAAGAGAAAAGACACAAATTATCAGTATCAGTGGATATCACCACAGATTTTACCGACATTAAAAAGATAAAAGGGAATATTATAAGCCACTTTATGCCAGTAAATATTCTTTGAAAGACACAAATTAGCAATACTGACTCAAGAAGAAATAGAAATTCTATGTAGTCCTATATCTAAAATCTTCTCACAAAGAAATCTTAAGGCCAAGATTGCTTCACTGAAGTCTTATTAAACATTTAAGGTAGAAATAATACTAATCCTGCACAACTCTTTTTATTAGTAAAATTTTGTCCCTAGTAAAAGGATTTCAAACATTAAGAAACAGGTCCGTCAGGCCCTGTTTTGGACAGGGTTGTTTTTGTGACATCCTGAAGTTCTGCCTTAGAGGCTCCTTCCTCCTGCAGACTCTGGGGAGAAGTGAGGGCAGGGGTGCAAGGCCTGGAGACTGGGGCTGGGTCAGAATGTGGGAGTCCTGCCAGGAGCAGGCAGTGGGCCGTTCCTGAGAGTTTGGTGGAGAGAGCCGTAGATAAGTTGGCAAGGACTGATGAAAGTTGTCTAGCCCAGCGCTGGGCCTGAGGTGCTCCAGAAGATGAGAATGTGCAATCCTGGGAGCCTGAGCCCTCCAGTTCTGAGGCTCTTTGAGTCTCAGGCTGTAGAGGCAGGCTTCCAAGATGGTCTGCAGCTCCTTCCACCATCCCAGGCAATGGGGGTCATGCATTGTGACCTAGACCAGGATCACCCAAAAGTGAGTTTCCTTCTCCTGAATGCTCATTGTCCTATCTGTGAATCACTATTTAACATGAAGACTGGAGTATACTCTGTCCCCACTCGTATGTCCTGTTCATTTGTCCACCTGCTCCAGCTACAGTTGTGTTTCTTCTGTTTTTGAGCCCCTGCTTTGTGCACAGCAGCCCAGGCTGGGGGCATCTGTAACTTCAAGCTGTCTGCGAAGCTAGTGCTGCACCCCACCCACCAGACTGCTGGGTATTTTTTTTAAAATGTCATTTAGATAGTTGGGTGTTTTCTCACTTATTAATGAATAACTTGGCCTTTGTCAAAGCACTTGAGTGTCTCTGGGACTCCAGAAGGGTGGTGGCAGCAGTTTGTCATTGCTGGAGGGCTGGGAAAGGGCATGGTATTTGCAAAGCACTACTTCCAAAGGGTAATCCCTTCCCAGCAGTTCCTGCCATCTTCTGCGAGGTGGTTCAGATAAATGGAGTCCCTGTGGAAAGAAGTCTTCTCCTGGGGTTGGGGGCCTTACCCCACCAGCCCACTTTGGGGAAGGCTGAGCCCTTTCTCCTCTTCTGCCTCTGTCCTTACTCTCTAAGTGCAGGCGTCCACCATCCCCTTCCCCTGAAGCAGACACCTTTTGCCTTCAGGAACTTTGTGTTTGAATGTCCAGGCTTCTGGCTTGCTTCATCTGCCAACCTTTAGTCAGGGAGGGGTGCATGTGTCAGCTGGGCATCTGTGGAAACCCCATCCAGGTCCTGCAGCCCTAGGAGCCATTTGGAGTACCCCAACTTTTGTACTCTGCTCTCCCTTCCCTCTGGCCATCTCCAAGCATCTGCCTCTCTGCCCCAGGGCTGCCTTGCCTGGCAGAGGTCTGCAGGCTCTCCACAGCCTCCCCTGTGGCTCTTGTTGCCTTAGAACACTGGCCAGCCCTTCGTGATCAGCCCCCACCTGCCTTGACAACCTTACCTGGCATCACCTTCACCCCGCTGCTACTCCTGCCACCTGTACGTTCTTCAGACCACACCCTGCCTTTGCTCAAGCTGTGCTCCCACCGGAAATGCCCTTCCTACTCCTGTCTCTGCTTCCTGTAACACCCACATTCTGCTCATCCCTCACCCATCCCCTGAGAACCATGTTGACCTCTCTAATGTAGCGGCTGTCACTTAGTCAGTTATTATGTTCCTGCTGCCTCGTCCCCTTGAGACTGAGCCACCCTGGGTTGAGAGTGGGAGGGGAGCATCTTGATCTGTTCATGTTATAGGAGCCCTTCTCTGGGCCAGGCCTCCAGCCTGATTTTGGCAGTCTCCTCCCCCATAGGTTGTGTGGCCAAGGAATGGCAGGGTCTGGTTGTTGCCTTCAGGGTTTCCATGATGGACACTGGCAGGAAGTGACTTGTAGAGCACATGCCACTCCTGGGGAGGCAGTTATCAATGACATAAACAAACTTCTAGGGGAGGTAGTCCAAGCAGCTATTTTACTTATGATTTATATGTCAGCTCCAGCTCATTCTTAAGCCCATCACGGCAGGTTCCCTATGGAGCGGGCTTACGGTATCTCTCAGAACACTTCTCCAGTGAGTCAGAGGCAGGCTGCTGTTGGTAATGAAGTGAGCATTGACACCTTCTGGAGGGCCAACCCCAGCCTCCAGGGAGACCCACGACAGGGGCCCTGTCCTGGAGCCTCTCAGTCCCTGCACTGGGCCCGAGGCGTATGCACATGCACGCACATGCCCTGCATGTCAGTTTGTCCACAGGGCAGGCTGAGTGGTAATAACTTAGTAAGGGAGAAGGCCTTTTCTGCTGCAGGTGGGAACAGCATGACAGTTTCCATCTGTGTGGCCCTCAGTGCACCAGAAGAACAAGTGTACTATGTCGAGGTTGAGATGAGCATGACTTTTCTAGACTTGAAGAAAAGGTGGCAGGTGGGGGAAGTCAAAAGAACCAGATTTAGAAGAAATTTTCCCATAGAAACTTCAAACTAATTCCCCTTGCCTCTGTCTCCCTAAATACATTGCCGTCCTGGGCAGTTGTTGCTTTGCCCCCCACGGATTTGTCACCCCACTTCCCCTGGGTGATGGAGCTGCAAAGGATTACTCAAAGCCCATCTCTTCTGAGCAGTGAGAGACCCCAAAGTGGTTAATCTCCCCCGGAACCCTCAAGCGAGAGGCATACCTTCCTTGGGAAGTTAATTCCGAATTAGGGTTCTCTTTCTGCATTTATTTTTCAGACCAGGAAGTTACAGGACGAGAACATAGGTGGAGTTATAGTTTAACAATATAGGCTGGTAACTTTCAGTGAAACAAGTCAGATGACATTCCATTAGACAATTAAGTGGTCCTGTCAACAAAAGCTTGATCTTGCAAACATTCCTTCTCCCTCCAGCTTTTTCCAGTATCTTTACATATCAACCAGTAACTAGTCTGTCTTTGAGCCAGCAACCTTGCTGTGCCACAAATCTTTATCTTACACCAGAGACTTTATAGCCTGAGGAAAATTTCCAGTCCTCTGCAAGGTCAGTATTTGAAACTGCAAGGCTTTGGAAAACCAGGCCCTGTGAAGTACATTTGCTTTAAGAATCCTCTACAGGCAATGAGTCCTGTTACAAGCCTGGTCTTAGTTTGAGTTATGTTACTGCTAAAGGAAACCAAATAGGTATTTCTGGAGAGACCTGTGGCCTGGAAGGGGAGTCAGCAGGCCTGAGCTCTCATCTGGCTCTGGTTGCTGGTGGCTCTTCTTAACCCCAGTCTCTCCCAGCTCAGCAAGTCATTCCATCCAGATTCATGAATGTGGCTGGTGGCCTGCCAGCGTGGGCCCTCCATGGCACTTGACCAGCTCCATTTCTCACCACCTAAAACCTTCTAGCTCCTCCTATTCATGTTCTCTGAGGGCTACCATGTGCCTGGGACTGGGCTGGGGCCATGGATGTTTAAATTCTGCCCGGGCAGTAAAGGGTGGGGATGAGACTCCGGTGTTCATCCTGTCAGGTGCAGCAGGCATGTGTCCTACTTGGAAGCCGGAACCCCAGGCTTGTCCTTGGCAGGGGGGCTGGCTCCTGAGATGTCTTGTTCTTCATCACCTCCCTGGGTGGTGTGAGCTGGAAGTAGGAGTGTTCATCTGAGCAGGTGGTTTTCTCCCTTTCTCTGTAGGACAAGGAAGATGGGGAGCCAAAGACCAAGCAGCTGAGAGAAGAGGAGGAAGAAGGCGAGAAGCACAGGTAATGCTATGGGTGGCTCTCGCCCTGCTCTCTCCCCCAACACCCATTGCTCTCCAGGTCTCTTTGTCCTCCCAGCTCTGTGTTCTGACTCTTGACCCTTCTTCCTCTCCCCAGCATGGCTGCCTTGTTCAGACCTGAAAATCTCAACCTTCCCACTAGTGGGGGGCCTCTCTGCATCCTTTCCCCATTTGCTATCTGGCTCTTCCTTAGCCACCAGCCTTTTCTTTCTTTTTTTTTTTGTCCTTTTTGAGACCGGCCACACTGCGCTCATCCAGTGAGCGCTGTGAGCGCACCGGTCATCCCTATATAGGATCCGAACCTGCGGCGGGAGCGCTGCTGCACTCCCAGCACCGCACTCTCCTGAGTGCGCCACGGGCTCGGCCCTTTTTCTTTCTAATGCTCATGTCATGTCTTTTCACTCCTCTTGCACACCTTTCATGGCATGGTTCCACATCACCTGCAAAAGATCCCACTTCTTTACCTGGTGTGTATAGCTCTGCCTGGGCCATCCTGCCTTGTCCAGCCTCCTCTGGTTTCCCTGTAACACCCGTGGCCACTCAGCATTTCCCAAGCAGTGTTTGTCTGTCCTCTTGGCCTGGCATTCCTTTTTGTCTCTCCTCCACCTTTGACATCTTGGTCTTCAGGCCTCCTGTTTCTCTTTCTGTACTCCCCTCAGTAGTTCATTAGAGTATTTATCTTATTTTGCCAAATAATGTCATCTAGTTGAGTTGAGTCGCCTAAACACAGCACATGTGAGGGGCCTGGGCACTCTTCACTGGTGGTTGTAGGTCTTCCCCCTGAGTCTTGGAGGCTGCAACCTCCACAGAACTGCAGGTGCTGCTTTGCATTAGATGTGCCTGGGAGCCTTTTGCAGGAGCCAGTGTGGGGGGGGGGCGGGGAAGAGCCATGCCGGAAGTTCCAGAGCTCTCCTGCTCTCCCTCCCATGCCCAACCCTGAGCTGGGGCTCTCTGCCTGGGATGCAACTGTGTCCTTAAGGACAGGTGGCCTCGATTTCCTCTGCCCTGAGCAGCTTCCTTCAGGCGCAGGGCCTGTGCAGGTGCCTCGTTGCTTGGGGAAGGAGATCTTGATGTGGTGGGCTATGCTTTGGGGAGGGGCAGCAGGAACCGAAGGAGTGCTGCCTACAGGAAGCTGGGCAGGCACACCTGAGCAGGCCCTCCTAATGCTGCGACCTCTCTTTGCCTTCACCAGTATGAGTGGAACCCTCTTCGGGCAGGCCCTACCTCTGCCTTCTATCAGTGCAGATCTCATAAAGCCTTTTACAAAGTACACCGCAGGGTCCTTGCCACCTCAGTTGGGCTCAGACATGCGACCAGCTCTGTGCTGAGAAGCTTGTGATGCTGAATGATAGAGTGGGTTCCCTGCACCTCAGGGTCCTTGGCTAGTGATGGAAAGACAAAGCCCAGGTAATTGCTCCTTTGACTAGTGACCCCACACTTGGATGATGGGGGGTGGTGCCTACACAGTGTCCCCCATTCTGTGGTAACTACTTAGAGGCCCTTTGATTTTCTTCTGGTTTGTTCTTGGGTTCTCAATTGCTGGCTAGAATCTTGAGTTCCACTTTCTCTGCTGTCTTTGATTTGTTGGGTGGTCTCTTCTTTGATCCTCCTTCTCCCTGATGAAAAAGAAGTGTCATTGGTTAGCAGGTGGGTGGGTCATACAGTAGGAGACTTGAGTGTTGAACCATGTCATTGAATCTCAGCTACGGTGTTTAGGTTTCAGAATTGAGACGTACAGGGCAAGAACATTTATAGCAATTTTAGAAACACAATGATACTATAAGCATGTTATTCAGTCAACAAGTACTGACCGTTGGTTGTCTACTTTGTATTGGGTACCATTCTAGTCCCCTGGGAGGCAACAGTGGACAAAATACAGCCTCTACCTTCAGGGAGCAGACTTTCTCCAGAGAGGACAGATGTGAACAACGAAGCGAGTGTGTGGTAAGATGTCAGGTGCTGAGAGGACAGCAAATGCGGAGGAAGGCGGCAGCATACAGTGTGTGGCGAGTGATGGCCTCAGGTTAGCGGCCTGGGAAGCAGGGCAGAAACAGGATTAGGAAGAGGCTTTAACTGTCTGTGGTGTGTGGTTTTGTTTTAAAAAAAGAAAAAAGAGGGAGAGGGACAACCCTGTCTCAAATATGGCAAAATGTCTCTTCTGTTGACTCTGGGGGAGGTGAGTACGTGGGTTGGTTTTGTTACTCTCTGAACTTTTCTCTGTGCCTGAGATACTATTTCATAATAAAAAACTGCGTGAAAAAGAAAACGAAAGGGACGTGTAGTTGCAGGTTCCTGTCAGCAAGCTCTGGTTGAGGGAGGCCCTGCTGTGCGAGGCCTTATGCCAAGGCCCTGCTTACCTGTGGGGTCTTACCAGGTCATCTGTAGTGGACTGAGACCTCCTCTGAGCCATCGAGCCAAGTGAGGGCAGGGAAGTGTTCATTTTCTCACAGCAGCCCAGGGACCAAGCATGCTGTACATTGGATTGGGTTCTGCTTCAGCTCTTATGTTCTTACACTTTTCTCTAATCTGGCCTCTTTGGAGGAAGTGGAGTGGTGGAACAGGTCTGGCCTGGTAATCTGGAGTTTGGCTTCTGGGGCTGTCTTTCTAGAGACTTTGGGCAAGTAGACTTCTCTAAACATCCCTTACCTGGCAGGGCCTGCTACTCGGTCACTCATTTGGCTGCTAGAAAGCCCAGCCTTAGTAAGGAATGTGCTTGCATTTGTAGCCCCCAAAGAAAAGCAGACTTTTCTGACTTGAACAGATTGAGTGCCAAGGGCTTGCTGGACTTATTCAGGAAGGCAAGTCAGAGCCTTGGTCACTGTAACATGGACTTTTAGGGTCTGGGTTTGTGTCCACCCTGGGATGGGGGATCTTTCTCCTTATCTGTACCCCAAGTCTGGAAGGTGACTCCCAGCAGGGTGCTTATGGATTGGGAGCCGACTCCAGGGGACCCCTAGGCCACAGCTTCTGCCACAGCCTCCTTTGCCACTGGGGAGAAAGTGTTGACTTTCCAGCTCCACTGGAGGATGACCTTTGAGGCCAGTTGTCAGTGAGCATCTTGGCTTCCTCAGCTCCTGGGAGGCAAAAACAGCCCGCTCCAGTCCAGGTCAGCACAGGTTGAGCCAGCTGCCAGCTGGGAAGCCCTGTGGGCACCAACCCTTCTGAAGTGTCATGAGAGGAACGCAGTGTTCACTCTGGGCTGCCTTCAGCTGAGGGCAGCAGGACAAGGCCTCATTTTGACATGTCTCTTGAGTTCAGTCTAGATCCAGAGGGTAGGAGGATTTGGGTAGCGAAGACCCAGAGGTGTGGACCTGTCATGTCAAAGGGTGGGTGGTGTAACCTCTTGTTGGGGAGGCATGGACAGGTGTCACTCCATCCCTGTGACCCCCTACTCATAAACCCCAACCCTGGCTTTACGCTTTGTCACTGCGGGTCCCTTGCAGTCTGAGACTTGGGCCCAGACTGGGTGGGTGAGGCTGAGTTGTCTCTGATGCTCCTCTGATCCAGACCCCCACAGAGGGACCTGCTGCCTGTGAGTACCTGGGCTTCCTGTGTGCCCCATCAGCTGACAGCAGGATTCACCTGCCCCAGTCACCCTCTGGGTCACTTGGTGGCCCTTGCAGAGTTCTGGTGGCTTTGTAGGCGCTGACTTGGCTGGTGGCCATTTTTCCATTGATTGGCGTAGCTAGTTCATTGTGCACTTTTTTTTTTTTTTTTTTCCCACGGTCTTAGGGAAATAAATGTTGAGGCAATTCTAGATTCCGCCCAGCAGGCACTGAAATTATAGGAACTAGGCAGATGGAGAGAGCTCAGGATTTGGCAGTAACTTCCAGGTTTAAGGCCAGGCCCTGCCAATTGTTAGCTCTCTCACCCTGGGCAAGTCACACTGCCGCCGCCGTGAGCCTCAGTATGTTCAACAGGCAGATGGGAAGAAAAATAAAACTTGCTTCACACAGTGAATGGAACAAATGCTAAATCTGCTTTCCCAGCCAGTGCTGGGCCTCGGGGCAGACGAAGAGCTTGAGGCCCATCCTGGAGAGTTAAAGGACTGGACACACCTTGAAAAGGCAGAATCAACTTTTATGTAAGGAATGTGCTAACTTTGCAAATAGGGCAATAGTTGGGAAAACAGTAGAGTGGATGGATGGGAGTAGAAAAAGCATATGGAACCAAGAAGTTAATGATTAGGAACTACTTTGTAGAGGCAGTTGTTGTAGGAGGCCATTGTTTTGGACTAAGTTCCTGCACTAGGCCCCAACAGACCAGACTGAAAATAAAAAATGGAGTCACCCCTGCTAAAGTTTAAATAAGTTATTATTTGAGAAATCAGTAGAGAAAGATAACAGCCAACTTCCCAAACAGGCCAGTTTAAATCTTTAATAGGCATGAAAATGAAGTTCCCTCTGCTTTGATCCTTACATAAAGTTAAGAATTTAAAAAGAAATTTTAAAATTATTTTAAAAATTATTTTTCTGAGCCGGCCTGTGGCTCACTTGGGAGAGTGTGGTGCTGATAACACCAAGGCCATGGGTTCGGATCCCTATATAGGGATGGCCGGTTAGCTCACTGGGAGAGCATGTTGCTGACAAAACCAAGTCAAGGGTTAAGATCCCCTTACCGGTCAACTTTAAAAAAAAAAAAAAAGGGCCAGCCCGGTGGCGCACTGCTATAGTGCGCCGCTTGGGAAGTGTGGCAGCGCTCCCGCCGAGGGTTCGGATCCCACATACAGACCGGCCGCTCACTGGCTGAGCGAGGCGTGGGAGCAACACCGAGGGATGCGATCCCGTGGCCGGTCCCGGTCCGGTATGGGCGCGACACTGAGGGTTGCGATCCGTTGCCGGTCACGAAAAAAGACAAAAAAAAAACGAAAAAAAAAAAATTATTTTTCTATTGTTCTGTTTCCAGGTCACCTGACCTTACAAGGACAGTAACTTTGAAATGATCAGTCTGTGTTTTGTTCTTTGTTTCTGCTTTCTTCAGCCTTTTCTGTCTACGAAGTCAACCTCTTGCTCATCTCATTGGAACACATTCTATTTTATTCTAGAATCGCAATAAAGCCAAGTGAGATCGTTAAATTTGTTGTAATTTTGTCCTTTGACAAGAACCTCACTTACTTGGTACATTAGATAGTCTTCGGAAATGAGCTGAGGGCCTCATTGTGCAGATGCACAATGTATCTAACCAGATACACTGTGGGGCCAGGGCTTGTAGCTGAGGAAATGGGAATTTCCAGCAGGACTGGAGGCTGGCACCCCAAGACCTCACCCCTCACTAGCCATCCTGAATGGCACCTACCTTCCTCCCCACCTGGGTTCCCACCACACTGCCCGAGGAGAACTTTTTCAGAATTATTTTGGCTGTTCTAGTTCCTTTGCCTTTCTGTGTACATTTTTCAGTTAGCTTGGTAATATCAATAAAAACCATGCTGGGATTTTAATTAGAATGGCATTGAATCTGTAGATCAAAATTCCTTTAAAATTTTTTTTAACACTCTCTTAGGATAAATCTTACTCCATCGGGTGGGAGTGAGCCCCATCAGGTTGACCAGCCCAGGCTTGGCTCTGTGGGAAGGAAGGCCCACTCCCAGGAGGGCCCCTGCTTATCCTCTGGGCTGAACCTTCCTTCTCCCAGCAAACCTTCTTGTGGCTAACTCTGCAGGGGCATCCATGACTCATCTCTAAGGCAGCTCCCCTCCCCCAGCCCCTGCTTACTGCCTAGGTAAGATGTGCCCTGGAGAGCCGAGCCAAAGAAAGGGCATGCATGTCAGGTGCTTTGGTTTTTTAAGCCATCAGCCACTTCTTCAGATGGCAGGTCAGCTGATTTGTGTTGCAAAGGTGTGTCTAGGGTAGGATTTGTGGCTGACAGTCATTGCACACTGCCTTGTGGGATGGACTATTGGGTTGGGGCTGATAGGTGGGAGAAGAGGGGAGGTGTAGCACACCCTATCAAGCATAGGAGAAGGGGAGTGGGTCTTGTTAAGTGCTTGAACAAGCAAGTCCCAAACCACCAACTCCCACAACCACCACCTCCCTGTGGCTTTCAATTGAGGTCTGTACCCAGCTGGAGCAGTAGGTGGCCATTAGGGACAGTGGTTTGCCTTGGAGTGGGTGTCATGTATTACAAAAGAATCTAGGCCACTGGCCTTCTTTCTTTAGGGATGGAAAACCTGTTCCCCAACTTGATGTGTGCAGCCAGGGTGGAGAGAGGTCGCACCCCAACTGAAGCCCAGCCCTGGCCTAGTTCCCAAACCCTTTAGTCTGGCAGATGCCAGGCCTTCTCTCCTGTGCAGGTTGGGTCCCAGAGATGGTGTCTGTACACCAGGGTGTGTCACAGATCCATGATGTCAGTATGATTTGGCACATATTGCTCCACTCTAGTGGTAACAGCCAGGGCGGCTCCCACCCATGCCTCCTGAGTTAACTCAGTCCTGCTTCAGGCCTGGGGCAGTGGGGATAGGCCGTGGCTTCATGACTTGTGCTGAAGCAGCAATACAGAGACCTATAGCCACCCTGTTTTCCCTGACCCTGTTTCCCAGGAATAGGCCCGGGAATGTGGGAGAATGAATCAAGAGAGAACTGGCTTAAGGAAGATGTGACAGGTACCTATCACATCCTTCTGTGTGGGGGAGGGATGGGAGCTCAGCTGTTTTCTTTCTGCATGGAAAAAAGTTATGATAGCTTGTATGTCGTGATCTTCAGTACTTTCCAGGCTCTTGTCATGAAATCTTCACCCCTGTTCTGGGTCCATGTATAGGTGAGGAAACCACACACAGTTCAGGCAGGTGAAGTGACTTGGCTAAAATCTCCCAAGTGAAAGGGAGTGGAGCTGGCACTGGGACCCTTCCTCCCTCTGGTTCCTAGTTTGATACAGCCAGGGTGGAAACAACTGAGCTAGTCCAGCCTCCTCGTCACAGATGGGGAAAGGATGCCATTCCTGACCTCCGCCTGCAAGCTCCCGAGGCTGGCCAGGCATGGTTCTACTCCACCACCTTTATTCTTAGTGCTACCTGACATGGGGAAGTGCTGTGGCCTCTGTCCCTTGTGCCCTCTTGGCAAGGCCCAGAGGGGCGTGCGTCGGATGCCGGACAGCTGAGTGGTGGAAAGAGGCGTCTTTCTGTCTGGCAGCTGCAGCAGGGGCTGGCAGTTTGCAGCCCAGGGTAGCCTGATGGGGTTGAGCACCGTCTACCTCCCAATGGGTCTGTGGGGTACATTGGGCCCTGGGAGAGTGAGGGCCAGTGGACTGTGCAGGCCCCTGTCCCCACCATCTGGGCCACACATAGCCAGTGTGGTCAGTCCAGTTCTCTCCTGTGGGCCCTTTGAGACTTAGCTGCCATAAACCTTTACAACTCTTCTCTTTTTAAATTTAAATTGATCTTTAAAGTACATAAGTTACAGGTTTTTTAAATTGTAGAAAACTTATAAAATATAGATTAACATGTATCTGTGCATATTCTGCTGTTGTGTAAACCTTCACATACCATATCATGACTATCTTTTGGTAAATATACTTCTATAAAATTCTCGCTTGCAATCCCGTTGCCGGTCCCCGGTCCGGTACGGGGGCAACACTGAGGGTTGCGATCCGTTGCCGGACACGGAAAAAAGACAAAAAAAAAAAAAAAAAAAAATTCTCTATGGCTGCTTAATATTTGAGAGTACCATGATTATTTTTTAGTCCATGTTTTTTGGCACATCAGCTGTCTCTAATTCTTTAAGTTACCCTTTAACTGTGGGTTTTCAGGTAGGATGGATGCAAAGTTGAACCTGTCAATTTAGAGGGCCTGGGTTGGGTTCCGCAGAGTCTTGGGTGAGAGTGGGTGCAGACCACATGATCCAGCTGTGATCGATGGCAGCTCCAGCTAGCCAGGGGCCTGATTTAACCAACGCTTGGCCCTGGTTATTGCCTGGAACAACTGCTGGCATTCCTCAGAGGCCTTTTGGTGGGCCTTGGGGCTGACATGGCTTGGTGAGCTTGGGTGGCTATAGCTGTCCTTCTGTTTTGGTGGCACTCTTGCATGGGTCTTACCCAGCTGCTCTGGCTCTTCTGGTGTCGTGTTTTTAAGGCAAGGGCATGACTGCATTATTTCTAAAGTTCCTCTGCCTCTAACACCTGTGATCCACTGTGATTTTAGGGGCTGAGAAAGGGTTCCCCTGGCACCTGGGAGAGCTGAGAGGATGGGCCTTCCATGGAGGGAGGAAAGAGTTTTCAGAACGATGCTGGAGGCTGAACTCCCACCAGGGAGTGGGAGGCGCCAGGCCAGGTCACAGGATTTTTTTCTGTGAGGATCACTGAGTGCCCAGAGCCCTGACTGAGCCACCTGCAGCCTTGGGCAGGACCCCCAGTCACTCTGTCAAACAGCTTTGCTCTTCTGCAGTGATTGCTGGTCCCTGGGGAGCCCAGTGGGGGAAACAAGGATGGGGGTCCACTTCAAGGTCAGAGACTTGGGTTTGGATTCTGGCTCTGGCCCTTCCCTCAACTCAGGCACATCCCCGAACCTCTCTGGACCCTTCCACATGTAGGAAATGTCAATAACATCCTCGACCTATGTTGAAGGGTGGTCCTGAGAGGCAGCGTGTACAGGGTGATCCTGCTGAGAAGGAGGCATTATCCTGTTCATATGACCTACAATTTGGAGTGGGAGAGGACACAGGAGCTCCCGCCCCTTTTCCTGAAATCCTCTGAGGAGGCATTTGCCAGGGATTGCTTGAGGAGCACTGTCCATCCCTGGAGCTGTGATATGACGCCGTCACGCACATGGTCAGTTCTTGTGCCATGTACTCCAGTCAGCCTGTGTCCTCTCTGTGCAGTCAGAAGGACAGGAGGCCTGGGGTAGGCTGGATAGGAGAAGGAGAGGGAGCTTTTGTTGCCCTATACCTGTCCCCTGTTCCCAGAGTGGCTAAGGCCAGAGTCACTTTGCTGGGGGTCAGTCTCCTCTGCCCATGAGTGGGTTAGCCACTGGGCTCTTTAAAAGTTTCATTTGCTGTTAAGCTAACCATCAAGTGTCCTAAATGAAAATGGTAACTGCCACACAAAAACATCCCTGCATAGTCTATTTCTGGTGCTCGAGTTCTGTCCTGAATTTGTACTTTACCTACACTGAATTTTGTTTTGTGTACAAAACTCACAGCCAGTTGTTGTAGTTGCACTGTCCTGAGCTGTTCCCCTTCTGGAAGGGCGCTGGTAGCCTGCTCTAGAGGACTCTGCCAGAAGAGAGCGTGAGGGGTCTGCCTCACGGCTGTTACAAATTATACTGGGAGAAACATTTGCATGTAGAACGTTTTATTTGCTTTCTTGTTCCTGTTTTGTTACCGTTTCTATGTAATAATTTCCCCAGAGCAGGATTATTGGGACAAAGGATTTGAACATTTTAATGGATCTTGAAAGAAACGACCACCACTTCTGGAGCAGTAGTGTGTACCCGTTTGGGATTGTTGCCTCTCCCCTCATTTTTATGTTTTTCTAGAGGCCTTGTTATTTATCTTAGGGATGTGGGGGTGGGTCTCTACGGGCAGAGCCTAAAGCTATTAGGCTTTTATTGGTTTTTGGGTGGTGGTGGTGGGGTTTTCTGGAAGGGCTCCCATGTGTCTGTACTCTGAATATTAAAATTAAAGCCTTCTATGATCAAAGTTGTTGATCTCTCTGGACAGTGCTGGCCTCCAGGAGCCCCACAGGTTTATCCTGGGTTTGACCTTCCCTGTGGCCTGTTACTATGGGGAGTGCTGATGCCAACTCTCTCTCTGGCCCCTCAGGGGACTTGTATGGAGGGACCAAGGTGGCCAGATGGGGAGCAGGCCATGTGGGACTGCCCCATCTTGTCCTCTCTCTGCCTCTCTGCAGGGGTCTAGGGCAGGGGGTAAGTGCGGAGTGGCCTGAAGATGTGTAGGCTGAGGAGAGGTTAATGCCCCAAAGGGTAAGACTGGTAGCATGAATGAGGGAAGGGGGCCAGAGCTGTGTGACCTTCATGAACAGTGTAGGCTTTCTCTGAGGACTGTTTGCCAGTGATGGGGTTGGAACAGATATATAATCTCGAAGCTTCCTTTCACTGTGATATTCTAGAACTCTACTCCTGGGTTTCATAGTTTACAGAGAACATAACTTTCTCCACCCCCTTCCCCTCAGTGGCACTTATCAGAGGTATGAAAAAACACCCCAAGGGGTGATTTCCCCTGAATCTCCCTGGCCAGCCCACGCCTGGGGCCCCTGCAGCTGGCCTTGAAGAAGAACCCAGGAAGACCTCACAGTGGTCACCATACCAGCCCCAGCACTGGGAGGAAGCAGAGTAGGGGAAATGGAAAAGAGGCTTTTTTCATCTTAGAAGGAAACTCAGTAGAATGTGAACTTGATCATCACCCTGTTGCTTTGCCATAAAGAAGCCACGTAGGAGTTGGCTGCCCAGACCCAGCCACGTTCCTGCCCTCTTTGCATCTGCTGGGCACAACTTCTTAGCTTCCTGTTGTCTTCCCTAGTCATCAAAGGCTCAGAGAGCCCCAGGCTACCCATAAAGCTCTTTCCTGTATGTCCCTGAATTCCTTTATCCAGCCTGAGGCAAGTACGTCCTGAGCCCCTCCTTGAGCTGCCCTAGCTAAGTGCTGGAGCTAGGTCTGTAGGAGCTTGCAGGGCCAGGTGTGGACAGACATCTAGCCATCAAAGGACCTCATGCATGAAGTGTGATGGCGGGAGGATGGAGAGGCAAGTGGGGCCAAGAGGGCCACAGGAGAAGAGTGGCTGGCTGTGCCTTGAGTGGGTGGGGGCGTTAGGGGAGGCGAGGGACTGCCAGCAGTCCTCCCTCATGGGCTAGCTCTTGAAGCCTGATAGGCAGGGGAGTGCATAGCAGACAGGACTGGGCCCTGCAATGGTCCAGGGACATTTACTGTGCAAACAGGCTGTGGGGCCAGGACCATGTGAAAGTTTAGACTTGTTTGGCGGGCCCTGGGGGCTCTGGGTCAGGGGGAGTGAGGGTGGAATCACTGAAGTGGCTGCTGTGTCTGCCTCCTGCAGAGAGATGGCAGGGCTCAACTCAGACAAAGGCTGCCAAGGTGGAGAGGAATGTGGTAGCCCAGGGCATTTGGTGCAAAGAGCAGTGTTCTAGAAGCCATTGGGCTCACTGGGCTGTCTTCCTTCCCAAAGGCTCCAGGGCAAGAAGCACCCAAAACATGACCTGGTCTCTGCTTCCCTTTGGTTGGAGGACAGCCTGGCCCTAGGCCACAGGGATTGGGAGCCACTGCAGCTCAGGTGCCGGGGCTGCCTGATGTGCAGCCCTGCCACAGTCCTCTGCTCCTGAGGTCGGCCTCACTTATGTCCCCTCTGCCCGTTTCCTCTTTACGTTTCCTTGTCCACTTAGTTCATTGGTTCACTTAGTTCATATGTAGAAAGAATGCCGATTACTTTAGAAATTCTGGAAACTGTGGAAAATCAAAGCAAGTAAAAATCACTCTTAGGGATAATCTCTGTCAACAATTTTTTTTTTTTTTTTTTTTTTTTTTAAAGATGACCGGTAAGGGGATCTTAACCCTTGACTTGGTGTTGTCAGCACCACGCTCAGCCAGTGAGCTAACCGGCCATCCCTATATGGGATCCGAACCCGTGGCCTTGGTGTTATCAGCACCGCACTCTCCCGAGTGAGCCACAGGCCGGCCCAACAATTTTGTTTTTTGTGTGAATTTTCTATTACATGTTCAGAACAGTCCTTTGCAAACATTATTTCCAATGGTTATGTAGTGATTCATCCAAGGGCTTGTAGCTATTTGGGTGAGTCTTTATACATTTTATTTTTTGAGTATGTGAGGGATTCATGTGGTTATGCTTCAAAAGGTATTAAAAGGTACACAGGGAAAATTATCTTCCTCCACTCCTACCTTCCTGGTTGGGAGACCACCTTTGTGGCCAGCTTCTGGGTTCTTTCAGAGGTGGGTTGTGCGCAGATATGCAGATATGCTGACATATATCCCCTCCCCCAGCATACTGTAGCATACTGTACTGCTGTTCCTCACCTTGCTCTTCTCAGTCCAGTAGTACATCTTGGCATTCGTGACATGGAAGTTCACAGAATGTCTTCCTTTGTTGTCTCTTCAGCCAGCCACACGGCCTTCTGCTGTTGGTATGGGGCATGGGGCACATAACCTGGGTTTGTATGATATGCTCTTTCCCCTAGGAGAAGGTTAGCTTCAGGAAGGGGCTCTGGTGCCTGTGTCTTTCACAGCACCTAGCACAGGACTCGTGTTTGTTTTGCAGCCTTAGAACAGGGTAGGGTTGACTGAGAAGCTCTGGGTTTTTTCTGGCCTGGTTGTCTTCCCTCGAGAGCTGGAGGTCATCCCATACTTCCTGTGCCATTGCCCAGGCATTGCCTTGGGCAGAGGAAGGGTTCATGGCATTGGATCATGTCTTCTCCTTCCCCTATCTAGAAGGTTTTAGTTCTGGTCTGTCTACACCCAGTTCTGAGCAGAAAGGGTGGCTGAGATGAGTAAGAGAGGTTGGCTCCTGGCTGGCCTGGGTTCCAGGGCTCACTAGTAACTAACACCAATGTGGAGACCAGACAGACTGGGAAGGCAGACAGGGAGAGAGGAGGAAGGAGGCTATTCCTTGGCCGGCCTCAACTGCTAGTGGTGTGTCCTGGGCAGCCCTGCCACTTGGTGTGTGGTGTCCAGAAATAGGCATATCCCTCTCACCCTGTAGGCCACACAAAGACTGCTTTCTATTTATTATTTTTTTCTCATGGTTTTGATTGAATTTGTGTTTAGGGCAACTCCCCTAAGCTCTCCATTGTGACCCTCCCTCATTGCTCCCATCCTAAGAGCAGGGGTGAACCTGAAACATCACTCTTCCCATGGACTGCAACATAGCCTTGTATCAGCACAGTCATTGATTGGAAATTCTACAATTGAAAAATATAACAAAACTAAGAACTCAATAAATGGGCTTAATAGCAGTTTAGATACAGTTAAAGAAGGGATTAGTGAACTACAAGATATGATTGAGAAAAAATATCCAGACTAAGCCATGGAGGAATAAAGTTGGAAAATACAGAAAAGATATAAGAAACATATTGAATATGGTGAAAAGATCTAACATACATTTGCAGTAATTAGAATGACAGAAGCAATATTTATAAAGATAATAGGACTGGACCACTTTCTAGCCACTCGGTTACTCCAGCTACATCAGGGGGTATTTTGAGGAGCCTTGGCAGGCCATGCATGTGTCTTCTGGGCTGCTCATTCCCACTTGCACACCAAGGTTACTCTCTGTGGGCTATGCCATCCTAGTCTGTAGGTCTGCCACATTCCCATCCTAGTAGGTAGAGCTCTCAGTGTCTGGGGAGGAGCTTCTGGGGCAACAGTGTGGAGTGGGAAGGTCATATCCCTGCGAGGTGAGACCTCTGTCCTGTAGGGCACAGCTCTGTTTAGTGTGACAACCTGTGTCATCCCTATACATACTCATAAGAGATGGATGTCCTAGATTTCCATATGGATGCCAATGAAGGCATGATCTTTTCTATGTCTCAGAAACATCAAAGATAGGATTTGGACCCAGGTCACATTGTTGGAAGTCCAGGGCTCTAGCACATCTTTCCCTCAACAGCCGTCTCATGCTAAAGTGGGGATAGCAAGAACCAGCATTTGCCTTCCGTGGCCCCCAGAAGAGTGGCTTCCAGATGCCAATGACTGCCTAGTGAGTGCAGCAGCTTTAGTGTTTCCTGGCCAGTTTGTTGGGTGTTGGCCTGTCCTGCAGGTCTGTCTGGCATCATGTGTCACATCCTGCCCAGTCTCCAAGAGCTGTGGCCAGCTCTAGAGGCTGTATTGGGAGAGCCCAGGATAGCACCTGGGCCAACTCTGTGTGTAAGCCTGTCACTTATTTGTTTCTTGACTTTTCTTTTTTATCTCGGTTCTAGTCTTTTTTGGACTTTTTTGTTTTTAATTCCATTTCTTTCCTCTGTTAACTTGTTAATTATATACTCTTTTCCCTTTCTTTTAGTAGTTTCCATAGGGATAGCAACATGCATCCTAAACTTACTAACATCTAATAAAAAGTGGTAGTGCTTTTTCCATTTCCCATACAGTGCTAGGACCTCAGAACACTTTAATTCCATTTGCCACTCTTTCTGCCTTTTGTGCTATTGTTGCTATATTTTAAATCCTACAAGTCATTATTACTATTTTACACAGTCAAAATTCATTTATATTTATGTACATATTTACCCTTTCTGGTGCATATTATTCCTTCCTGCAGTTTTATGCTTCCATCTGAGATCGTTTTCCTTCAGCCTAAATTACTCCCCCCACCCTTTTTTTTTTTTTTTTTTTTTTTTTTTTGGCAAGGGGATCTGAACCTGTGACCTTTGTGTTACAAGGTGCCCTTTAGTATTTTTTGAATATCAGATCCACTGATGACTAATTCTTCTAACTTTTTTTGTCTGGAAATCTCTTTCTCTTGAAAGCTTTTAAATTAGGTTTAGAATTCTGGTGTGGCATTTTGTTTTCTTTCTGTACTTCCAATATCATTCCATTGTCTCATGGTTTCCATAGTTTCAGTTGAGAAGTCACCTGTCAGTTTTAGTTTCTCCTTTAAGGTTGGGTGTTTTTAATTTAAGAATTTCTCTTTATCTTTGCTTTTTAGTAGTTTGACAATGATTTGCCTAGGTATGCTTTTCTTTGGGATTCATAGTGTTTTTTTTAATCTGGTTTGATGATTAATTCTTTTGTTAATTCTGTATGATTCTTTAATTCTGTAAAATTTTCAGTCATTATTTTTTTGAATATTGCTTCTGACATTCCAATTACTGCACATGTATGTTAGCCTTTTCACCATATTCCATATGTTTCTTACATCTTTTCTGTATTTTCCAACTTTATTCCTCTGCAGCTTAGTCTGGATATTTTCTGTCATATCTCGTATTTCACTAATCCTTTCTTTAGCTGTATCTAAACTGCTATTAAGCCCATTTATTGAATTTTTTTTTTTTTCCAGCTGTCCGGTTTGGGGATCTGAACCCTTGACCTTGTTGTTACAACACTGCTCTCTAACCAACTGAGCTAACTGGTCAGCCCTGAGTTTTTAATTTTGTTGTGCTTTTCAGTTGATTTATTTAAGTTTTTACAGTTTCCAGTCCTCTACTGAAATTCTCTATCTTGTGGCGTAGTTTCCTGAAGTTTTATTAATTGCAATTATTTTAAACTTCATTTCTGATAATTCCAATATCTGGATCTTCTGTGAGTGTATTTCTGTTTATTTTTACTCATGGTTTTGATTGAATCCTGGATATTGTGTATGACAAATTTTAGAGATAATTTGAGGCTCTAGATAATTTATTTCCCTCCAGAATTTATTCTACCTTATGGTGGGCAGTTAGCTAGGGCTACCCTGACCTCACTTCCAGCACTGATGACTTCCTCTCACCAGTACTCAGTTACATTGCCCCCTCTGCCAAAGGGCAGGCCAGTCAGCGACTGTGCTGATCCAAAGCTATGTTTCAGTCCTTGGGAAGAGTGGTCTGTTTCAGGTTCACCCTTGCTCTTAGGATGCGGGTGAAGAGGGGGGTCACAATAGACCTGTGGAAAGCCTGTGGAGCTTGCCAGGGCCCTACTCTTCAGATGCCCTAAACACAAATTTCTTTTCTCTAGTGCTGTGAG
Organism: Galeopterus variegatus; assembly: GCF_000696425.1. Lineage (NCBI taxonomy): Eukaryota > Metazoa > Chordata > Mammalia > Dermoptera > Cynocephalidae > Galeopterus > Galeopterus variegatus. The sequence goes on from NW_007727058.1 coordinate 247,842, forward strand.
ATTGCAGAGAGCTCTGCTCAGTCTCTGCTTTTCAGCCACTGTTTGTAAATAGACAAATTTAAGAGGAAAGAGGTGTGCGATGCCCAGCTCTCTTTGTTGTACTTCCTTTATCTCTGTGATTGCAGCCCCTGAAATTCTTGTTGTCTTGGTACTTCTCCAAGGCCAGTAAATAGATTTTTAAAAAATATGACAGTTGCCCGATTGTTAGTAGAGAGGGGTTAAATCTTGTGCCTGTGTTGGGAAAGCCGGGCCTCCAACAGAACCCAGTGCTCCATGACCTCTCCCAGAGACTCCTGCCCTTTGGCAGATGTGGAGGTGGAGGCGGGCGGTGGGGGATTAATTGAGCATTAGGGAGAAGAAATATCTTCATTAGCTCTTTTTTTTTTTTAAAAGATGACCGGGTAAGGGGATCTTAACCCTTGACTTGGTGTTGTCAGCACCACGCTCAGCCAGTGAGCTAACCGGCCATCCCTATATGGGATCTGAACCCGGGTCCTTGGTGTTATCAGCACCGCACTCTACCGAGTGAGCCACGGGCCGGCCCTTCATTAGCTCTTAAAGAGTGAGTCAGGGAGGGCTGGCACACACTGAACATAGCTCGATAGAGCTGGAGACACTGAACATAGCTTCTGTGTTTACATATGTGGAAACTGAGGCCCAGACGGGACCATCCCAAAATGATTGGAACCCGGGTATTCTTGACTGCTTGACCAGTGCTCACCTCTAGGGGTGAAGCAAGGGACAGTGGGTGGTAGGGCTGCTGCTCTCTTCTCTTGCTTCTGGCCTCTCCCTGTTTCCTGCTGTGTCCTCCTTCATTTCGGCTGGCCTTCTGAAGCCATGGGCAGCAGGGTGGAGCTGAAGGCATGGGTACTTGTGGCTGCCACTGGACTTTCTCCTACCAGTTTCTCATAGAGCCAGTTTCTGAGAGTGACTTTTTATTTTTTTCTTACTAATCCCTGCAGTTTTCTTCCCACACCCAGTTTCTCTTCCTCTTTTCTCCCCACCCTGTTGTGAACGAAAGTCAAAACATTGCACCAAATCTTGCCCCACATTCTTCTCCCCTTGTTCCTCAGTGACTTGACTTTTACCCCCAGGCCTGAGGCAGGCATTGGGGTATGGGGAGAGAGGGTGGGGTGCCCCTTCTCCTTAGGAGGCAGGCTCTGGAAGTGTGGGGTGGGCTTCCTGCACACAGGTGATGCTGATACTACACCCCACCCCCACCCTGGGCACAGGCTCAGCCCAGACCCAGGGGCCCTGGCAGGAGGGAAGGAGATGATGTGTGAGCTGGGGGGAGGGAGCATGTGGAGCTCTTGAATGGTGAATGACTGTGGCATCTGAAAGTCCCCAGGTTCAGATCACTGCACCTGTTAGCTGTGTGCCACAGACATCAGCTGCCTCAGCTCTGGAAAAGCTTGCTTTCCTGGGGCTGAGGAAGTCAGCCACACCTTTGCCTGGCAGACAGAGGGCTTGGTAGATGACAGACTGTTGGGAAATTGTTTCCTGCCCTGGAGGCCCAGGACTTCCAGGGCCCAGTGTTCAAGGATCTGTAAAAGGTTGTAGGGAAGGAGGAGGCCCCACACCCGGTCTCACCTGGCTGCATGCGAGGGGCTACTTCTGCACCCCTCAGGGCTAGATATCTGTCCCAGCGTCTCTGTCTTGCACCAGGAACTTGTACCTTGCTGCCCCGTGGAGTTTGCTGGGCCCCCTTTTCCCCAAGCTAGCTCCTAAGAGTGTGTGGGTTGGGATTTGATGAACCGCTAAGCCAGGGGACCCCAGGGAGCTCTTGCAGCCAGCTCTGCCTGAGGAGATGGAGGTAGGAGAAAAATAAAACATGGTCACTGCTGCTGCTCCTGCTGTGTGATTCTGGCCTCTCATAGTTCCTCCTCTTCGTGGGGTCTTGGGGTCTGCCCTGGTAGCATTCTAAAGACCTCTTGCAGGGGCAGGGGCTGTGCAGTTCTCACCACTGTCCAGGTGGACTGTGGCTCTCCCAGCCTCGCAGTCGGCTACGCCTGTTTGCAGTGCCCTTACGGGCCACTCCCAGCAATCTCTGGGTGGGTCAGCCTCTCATGTGCTTTGTGCCTTGGCCCTGGCCTGGACACCTGCCACTCCTGGAGCCCTTCCACACCCTACCAGGTGTAGGCAGTCGTACCCCCTGGATGTGTCCCCTGTCACTCCTCCTGGCTCACTGACACATGTCCTTGACCACTAACAGTTGAGGGACTACTCGGCATTGGCTGCAGGGTTTGGGGAACTATTGGGTGACCACTGGCATTCTCTTTTAGGAATAACTTAGCCCAGGAACTCTGGCTGTGGCTGGGAGTCACTCCTTGCCTTGGTCTCACATGTGCAGCCACTGCTGTGTGACCTCATGAAAATGGAGCAGTCTCTCTGACCCTCAGTTCCCTTAACTTTCAAATGGAGACAGTCTAGGAGGGACACCTGGTGGATGCTCTCCAGGCATTCAAGGCCCCAGCTCTGGAGGAGAACCATGATCCTACATTGTGGGCCAGGCCTTTGGAGAGCAGCCAGGCCAGCTGTGAAGGGGCAGCTGAGGGGCCTATCCTGATGGTGCTTCCATGCTGTGCTTTCCCTCTTCCCCAGGCCATCCCCGGGGAGCAGAGCAAAGTCGGGACGTAAGCACCCTGCGCAGATTCATTGCATCCCGACTCGCAGGTTGTAGGAGGTACCTGAGACTGTGTTATATGCTTTACTTCTGCTCATTCTCTGTGCTCTCACAGGGAACTCAGGCTGCGGAACTATGTCCCGGAGGATGAGGACCTGAAGAGGAGGAGGGTGCCCCAGGCCAAACCAGTTGCAGGTAGGTGGGTTGCCTCTGCACCTCTGCACTGTCGGTCCCCTCCACCTCAGCTGGTGTTACCCTCTCTTGGGGAACAACCAACAGTGCCATGGCAGAGCTGGGCCTCAGGACCCTCACTGGTAACAGCAGAGAGGCCATCAGGGCACTGAAGAGGCCTGCTGTACCTCCTCAGCTCTGCTCACACCCTGAGGTTGAGGCCACCTCCCTTCAGAGGATTCCTCTGGGCTAAGAAGTGGAAGTGGCCCTGGATGGGTCAGAGTGAGGGTGCCTGCCAAGAAGCCAACCATTCAGGCACTGAGAGCAGCGGGTGGGCAGCATTAATACAGAGGATGGGGGCAGCACCAGACCCCAGCCCTTGGCAGTTCTCAGTTTTCATTCTTTTATTTTTGTTATCAACTTCTAATTATACAGTAATAAATGAATAAATATGTTTATCTTGTAAAAAAAGTAAAGTCCATTCTTCCACATCCCGGTCTGCTTCCCCCTGCTTCATCCCCAAAATCCAGACACGTCCAGCTGATGTGCTTCATGGTGTGGCCCACCTGGTGGGGTGTGGCACAGGGTGGGGGGCCAGTAAGGTACCAGAGGAGGGTCAGGAGGCAGCCCCAGACTTGCAGCTGGAGGGAGGTGAGGCAGGGCAGGTAGGGTGCTCATGGGGCCACTGATTTGAGGGGCTTGGAGGAAGGCCACCGAGCCCAGGGTGGTTATTAGTGCTTCCAGCATCTGTCCCCACAGGGGCAAAACCCTCCTGGTCAGGCTGCTCAGAGTCCTGCTGTGCTGGCAGTGGCTTGGCACAGCTGGAAGGTGCATGTCCCCTGGTCTCAGTAGCATAGGTTTTAGGTGGGGTGGGAAGAAGAGCCACCTGTGGGTCCAGCCAGGCCAGGGCCCAGGAGCCCCTGGGGTCATAGGAAAAGCCAGCTCTCAGGGCCTTTCACAAAACCACACTTTGTATCTATCCAGGCAACCCTCTTGTTTCATAGTCGGGGAGACTGAGGCTGAGATTAGCATCTGTGCTTCCTGCCTGGAGGTCTGGGCCCTGTCCTGGGGCTGGCTGCTTCCCACTGTCCTTTTCTTGGCTCGTGGGGACCACCTTCACCCTGGGAAGCCCAGGTCCCTCCTCCATTGCTGCCTTTGCAGAGCTTTGCCTCTGGCTGGCTGGGGGCCAAGGAGAGAAGTGGGAGCCGGGAAGCTTGGGGTCCCCGCTCTCCTGGGCCACAGTTTGCAGTGTCCCTGCAGTGGCAGCACCTGTGAAATGGGCCTCATTGTTGTCTTGCACCCTCTAGTGGAAGAGAAGGTGAAGGAGCAGCTGGAGGCCGCCAAGCCAGAGCCGGTCATTGAAGAAGTGGTGTGTGCCTGGGGCCCTCTCTTCTCCCCGCAGCTGCTGATCCTGCTCCTGCGGGCCCTTTCCCCTTCCCCACTGCTGTCCCTCTGTCCCCTTCCCTCTCTCCGCTTCTTTATTCCCTTTCCACCTTCCCACTTGCCTTCGTCCCCCTTCCCTCCCATTTTCCTGTCTCTGTGCTCTGCCTTCCCGCTGCCCTGGGACTGGGCCCCTCTAAACCTGACGTGTGTCCCCACCCCCAGGACCTGGCCAACCTGGCACCCCGGAAGCCCGATTGGTGAGTGTCGCAGTATGGGCACAGACTGACTGGGGGGCTCTTGGTGCCCGGGGTGGGCCTTGGGCTGGGTCCCTCACACCCTCACAGCGAGGAGATAGGCAGCACAGATGGGCAGCCACACAGGATAACTACTGTTGGAAATAAGTGCTGACAAGGACATAAATGCAGTGGTGGGAGGGGAGGCACGGGGAGGGTCTCAGGCAGAGGGCGGACAGCAGTCCCCTCAAGACGCTCCTTCTGAAAGGGTGAGAAGCCACCCTGCTCCAGAGAGTCCCATTTGAGCAAGGCTGACCCTTGCCCTTGGGGGACCACAGGGTGGAGATGGGATGGAGGGAATGGCAGACACAGGTTTCTGTCCCTTTTCTGCCACCAACTAGCTTGTTCCCCGCTGGCCCCAGTTTCCTCATCTGTGAAATGGGGCTGCTCATCCTTCTCCAAGACTTCCAACCCAAAGGCCTTCTCTTACTGGGCTGAGAAAGAGGGTGAGAGAGGATGCTGTGGGCTGAGAGGCTTGTGTCTCACTTTACTTTGGCCAGAGAGGGGCTGTATCCCTCTCGCCTGCAATTCTGAGCAGCCAGTGTCTAGCGCAGCACCAGCTGAGGGCATTGTAATTTGATGAAACAAAAGCATGGGGCATATGTCCTAGGAAACCTAGAGCCAGAGAGAACAGGCTGAGTGCATGTGCATTTCTGGAAGCACACGGTGGCTGGGGTGAGCCTGTGACTGGAGGAGGAGCAGGGCCCACAGTGGCTGGGGCATATCATCCCAGCAGTGACAGACGGGACCAGACCAGGAGAGGATCCCTGAGGAACCATCCAGCCTTGTACCCTTTGGCTCAGTCCCCCACGTTGGTCGGGTCTGTGGTGCTGGTCCCCCTGCCTCAGTGGGACCAGGAAGGATGGCCAGTGCTGTGTTTTGGAGGGCACAGAAAGGAAGAGAGAGGAGCATCCTGTCTTCCTTCCCAGGGCAGCTCCCTCAGGCAACCAAGTGTGATTCCCAATAGCAGAGGACTACAGGGGAGGAGGGGCCCAAGGCCACACCAGTCCAACCTTCAGCCTCCCACCTCCCCCCATCTCCCTGCTCCAGGGACCTCAAGAGAGATGTGGCTAAGAAGCTGGAGAAGCTAGAAAAGCGCACCCAGCGGGCCATTGCTGAGCTGATCCGTAAGTGCAGGGCCTGGCAAGGTGGGGTTGTGCCCTCTGGTTGGTGGCCCAAGCACAGGGCCCCTCCCCACCCCTTCAGTCTGCCATTCATTCCAGGTGAGAGGCTGAAAGGCCAGGAGGACAGCCTAGCCTCTGCAGTGGACGCCACCACGGAACAAGAGGCCTGCGACTCTGACTGAGGTGTGCCCTGTCCCATTATCTGCCTGTCGGGCCTGTCCTGGAGGTGGATGGTCTTTGGTAGGGATGCAGGCTGGGCTTGTCATCGCCTCCAGTTTGGCATCAGAGCACTGACTCCTTGCCCTGTCAGGTCTGCATCCTACATGGAGTGAGGTCAGCACCTTTTCTGCTGAGCAGCCCTTACCTCCCTGATTGGGGGAGGAGCCAGCAACAGCTGTGGGCATACCTGTTCTGTACATATGTATTTATATTGAACTGTTTTTAATCTCTGGAAGTAGAGGCAAGTAAACCCTTGTGTGTGGCAGAAACTTGTCAAATGTTTCCTGGGTCTTGGGGGTGCTGTGGGATTGGGCTGTAAGACAGGTCGGCTGGAGGGGTGGTTGCCTAATATGAATGACCCTTGTGTTGGTCTGGGCATGTTGAGGCTGGAGGGGTGGAGAAGACCAGGGATGACCTTCTGGGTCCAAATTCTGGCCCAGTCCATAGTCACTGGTAGTCATTTGAAAACCCTTGAGTGATAGAGACAGGGTCAGAGAGAGTTCTCTCAAGACCTCCCGTACGGGCCGGCCCGGTGGTGCACTGCTACAGCGCGCCACTTGGGAGTGTGGCGGCGCTCCCGCCGAGGGTTCGGATCCCACATACAGACCGGCCACTCACTGGCTGAGCGAGGTGCGGGCGCAACACCGAGGGTTGCGATCCCGTTGCCGGTCCCGGTCCGGTACGGGCGCGACACTGAGGGTTGCGATCCGTTGCCGGTCACGGAAAAAGACAAAAAGGAAAAAAAAAAAAAAGACCTCCCGTAGGCCTAGGCCTTGCAGGAGTCAGTGGGATAGCTGGAGAGGTGCCTTCTCTGGTCCTCCATGGACTCCCTCACAGTGTGAGAGTGAGAAGGGAGAGACTGGGCCCTGGCAGGCCTCCACTCGGGGCCACTCCTGATTTGTGTCCCCAGCACTGCTTTCCCACCTTTTCCAGCTCCAGGCAGCCCCCTCTTCCTGCTCCACCAGTCAGAGATAGACCATGAGGGTACTTCAAAATGTTTGTGGAAAAATAGAATTAAAGGATAATACAAATCTTTCCATGAACTTTTTGAAGACCCCTCGTATGGTTCAAATAGGACGGGGCCCCTGCATGGGGAAGGATGATCCATTCTGCCAGAGACCGGGATGTTGTAGGCTGGGTTTCAGGTGTAGTTTTGGACTCTGGGCCCCCAGGGTTCTGGCTTTAGGACTATGAGCCACCTTTGTGGAGCTGGTTCTCCAGGGTGACTGACTAGCCACATCATCTCTAACTCTGGGTACCTGTGGCCAACCGGAATTTCATCTCCTCCAGGATGGTTACACCCTTGAGTTTCCTTCAGGCCTTCCTCTTGAGCCTCCTTCCCCGAGTCATCCAGTGTGTTCTTCCCTCCATACTGTGTTCCAGAAACAAAATGGCCCAGCTCTGGTGCACAGTGCTGAGGTCTCGGGTCATAGAGGTGGAGTGAGAGTGTGCACACACAGACCAGCACACGTACCCAATTTTTAACTTAAAATTATGAAACTACTCTCAGAAAGTAATTCTTGTGTAGAAAAGGAGCAGAAACTTGAAGCTGTGAGTGGGGGCTGAAGTGGTAGGTGGCCAGCTGCTGCGTTGAGCAGTGAGACAAGTCCAGGACTCTGATTCCCACAAGGGACGGGGACCAAACCTGCCCACAGTTGTCAGGACTGGAGCTGGGATTCCTTTTCTTTTTTCTTTTTTTTCTTCCTTTTTGTCTTTTTTTTACTGACCGGTAACCGGATCGCAACCCTTGGTGTCGCGCCCGTACCGGGGACTGGCAACGGGATCGCAATTCTTGGTGTTGCGCCCGCACCGCGCTCAGCCAGTGGGCGGGAACTGGTCTCCACATGGGATCTGAACCCTCGGCGGGAGCGCCACCGTGCTCCCAAGTGGCGCACTCTCCAGTGCGCCACCAGGCCAGCCCCTGGGCTTCCTTTTCTAAAGATAAAGGATGAAAAGTCTCCCTGCACCTCTTGGGACTGTAGTTGGAAACAGGATGCTTGTCTGTGGCAGTGGGAGGACTTGGATACCTGGTGACTGGCAACGAAGCTCCCACTCGGCACCAGCTCTGGGATGAGAGTAGGGTTATCCCACAGCACGTGAGCCCAGAGAGCTAATGAAAAGTGTGCTTCTGAGTTTATGACCCGGGGTTCCCTGACAGAAAAACTGCCCTACAAGAGAAAAACAAAAACTACCATGTGTCATGGGCACTCTAAAATTACAAAACGTGGAAAATTCTATGCCTTAAAGAATGGCCAACAACCCAACAAGTGGGAGAATTTATACCCAAGGAAATTGAAACAGTAACATCCTAAAAGGCTTAAAACGAGCATTTGTTTTATCATCAGAGAGATAAAAGAGGGTCTGGTCTCGACTCAAGAACAGGGATTAAACATAAAGAACTGATTAGAAATCTAGGAAATAAAAGAGTATGGTTATTAAAATAAGAAACCCACTAGAAGAGCTAAGTAATAATTTACAGTCGGCAGCGGGGAGAGGGAAGAAGACACAACAATTACAATTCCTTGAAGTTGATACGACAAGCGAACAGAAAGGAGATTGTTGGGAGGAAATGGGGAGAGGGTGGAGGGAGGGAGGTTTCAGTAATGGGCCACAATAATCAACCACATTGTATATTGACAAAATAAAATTTGGAAGAAAAAAATAATGATAATTTACAGTCAAAGAAGGGATTAAAAATTGGAAGTTAAAGCTGAGGCGTTGGCAGTGAGAGAAAGAGGGTGAGATGGAGGTTAGATTGAGAACCTGGCCATCCTGACAGTTGACAGGAGTTCCAGGAAAAGATATCTGGAGAAAGAAGGTACTTGAAGAAGGAATGGTCCACTGCTTCTGTTTCAGGCATCATGGAAGAGTAGTTGCTTGAACTGATCCTCCCTTTGCAAACAGCTCAAAATACTAGGTAAATGAATAATGACAACAAATACTTTATAAATCCAGCAATGAACTATCAAGATAGTAAGGAATACTTGAACAAAAATGTAAGAGAGGTAGCAGAATGCCAAAGCCTGGTCTTTCCCTTGAGGGTATTTGACAAACCAGGTGAAATTGACCATTGGTTTTTGGGGTCTTTGATGTCTGTGGTGAAGACAGCCCAAGACCAATGAAAAATGAAGTGCCTAGTATGAGACCCCCCCATAAAGCTGGGACCCCCGAAGAGTGGCACCATCTGTGAGCTGATAATAAATCTGCTCTATTAATAAATATTAAATTAGTAATAATACATCCCAGAAGAAAATTGAACCTTGGTACTTGTTGGAGTGAAAAAAGGTCTTCCTTGAGAACTGAGCCAGCCCTCATGTGGGTTTGCACGAGCAACCTCAAGCAAGAACCTAAAGTGGTCCCAGAATGGTGGTGGTCTCAGACACTTGACAGAAAGAAGTGCAGATCCTGCTGGACAAACCTTTATTTGTCTCAGTTCTCAAAGAATTCTCACTGATAAAATTCCAAGAAAAATTAGAAGCTTACAGAAAAGTTCACCAATACACAAGGCAACAAAGCACCAAGAGCAAAAGATATCAAAAATGACATGGTAGAATGAGACTTGCAAAGACTTCGGACACCAGAATTATCAGTCATAGAATTTAAATATGTTTAAAAATGATTTAAAAAATAAAAAAGCCATGAAAATAGGAGCAGATTTGCAAAAGAACCAAACCGATGCTCTGGAAATAAAAATATTATACTAGCAATTAAAAACCTGTGTCTGCGAATTAGACAAATCTGAAGAGACAGTTCGTGAGTGGGAAGCAAGATCTGAAGAAGTTTTCCAGGATGTAGCCCAGTGAGATAAACAGATCGATAATACGAAAAAATAGGCTGAGAAACATGGAGGATAGAATGAGAAGATCCAGTATAACCTGTGATTGGAGTTCCAGCAGGAAAAAAAGGGCAAACATGGGGCAGAGACAATATTTAAAAAGCAATGGCTGAGAACTTTTGAAAATCACCAATCCACAGATTTGAGAAAGTCAAAAATCTCAAGTCAGGGCAATAAAAATAAACCTGTGTCCAAACGTTCTGTTTCTCGTGCTGGGTGGTGATTAATTAGGTATTTTTACTTTATGACTGTTCACTGAACTATATACATATGTTTTGTGCACTTTTTGTATGTTTGTTTCCTAGCTCAATAAGCAAGTTTCCTTAAAATTTTTTCACATCTTGTATTATCAATTGCTGCATACAAATTACTCCAAAATTCAGGGGCTTACAAAACAAGTATTTAGTATCCCACAGTTTCTGGGGATCAGGAATCTGAGTAGTTCTAGCTTGGGTTTTCTTTTGAGGCTGCATTCATCTCAAGTCTTGGCTGGGGCTGGAGGATCTGCTTCCAAGACAGCTCACTCACATGGCTGCAGATTGGAGGGCTCTGTTCATTACATCATGGACCGCTCCCTAAGGCTTGCTTGAGTGTCCTCATGACATGGCCTCCAGCTTTCCCAGAGTGGCCATCAAAAGAGAAAAGCAGGAGGGAGCTTTAGGGCCTTTTCATGACGTGGTCTTGGAAGTGATATTTTGCCACATTTTATTTGTTGCAAGTCACTACGTCCAGCCAACACTCAAAAGGAGAATTAGGTCCCACCTCTTGAAGGGGGGAGGACTAAGAATTTGTGGACGTATTTTTAAACTACCACATACCCAGTCATATTGTAATAAAATTGTAGAACTCAAAGACCAAGAAAAGATCTTAAAATTAGAGAGAAAAGACATATCACCTTTCAAGGAGCAACACAGCAGCAGATGTCTCAGCTACAACCAGTGTTAACTGGAAGGACACCCTCTGGTATAAGTGTTAACTGGAATGAAAGAAAATTGTCAACTTAGGATTCCATACCGAGAGAAAATATCTTACGAGATGTTTTTGAACAAACAAAACCAGGGATTTTGTCACCTGAAGACTCACGGAAAGAAAATCTGTTTGGGGGTAATGAAAATGTTCTGAAAGTGATTGTGGTGGTGGTTGCACAAATCTGTGTATATGCCAGAAGCCATTGAATTGTACACTTTAAATGGGTGGATTATATGATACGTATAAAGCTGCTTTTTTTATTTTAATGAAAGAAATAAACGTTCCTTTAAAAAAATTCTAAAGGATGTCTTTAGACTGAAAGAGTACGATTCCAGATGGAAAGTCTAAGATGTAAGAAGAAATGAAGAAAAAGAAAGTTTAAATGTAAAGTGTTGACCTTATAAAACAAAAATGTATTGTGGAGTAAGGTAGGGACTATTTAGAATATATGAGACCGATGGTATGGAAGTCAGAGGTGGGAGGTGATCAGGTTTGCTGAGTGGGGTGTAAGAAGGTCAGTCAGGGAGAGGGATAAGATGCTGGTACACAGGCAGGTTGACATTTCTAGGGTAACCCTAAAATAATAGAAACAAAGTGTACCACTTTCAAACTAGCTAAAAAAGAAAGGAATGAGAAAAAGTAATTATCCAAAAGAAGACAAAGAAAAGGTAGGAGAGTAAGTAATCCAAATATATTAAAAATTACAATTAATATAGTAGATTGTCCTTTGTTTTTCTTTTAATTTTAACTCAGTTTAATGCCATTTAAAAGAGAAACCTAAACCCAAACATAAAGATTGAAAGTAAAGCAGCTGGAAAAGCTCTGTCAAGCACAGAATCAACAAAAGAAAGTGGAGGTGGCGGGAATAAGGTCAGGCAGGGAGACTTTCAGACGGGAGTGTTGTTAGTTACACTGGTGTGCCATAGAGTGGCGGGGCCTCTCGCCCATTGTGCATGGGAGTATCAAATACCGCGTTTGCTTTGGAAAGTTGAACAGGTGCACACCCCGTGACCCATCAATTCCACTATTAGTGCCCTAGAAAACTGTGTACATTGGGAAACAGGGACAGGAATGCTTGTAGAAGCATTGTTTATAATAGCACATGCACATACACACACAGTCAAAACCACAGTAATAAGTTGTAGTTCTAACAGTGGAATACTCTATAGCCGCAAAATGAAGTATAGCTGCATGCAACAACACGGAGAGATCACGAAAGAAGCAAGCCACAGAGGAAGTAGACTATGAGCCAATTTATGTGGCATTCCAAAACAGGCAGAGTAAAACAATATACTCTAAGAGGTGGCAGAGCCAGGGCAGAAAAGCAAGGTGGTGACCATCAACTTCTGGCTTGCAGTTAGCTCTGAAGAAGGGCTCTTAGGTATTGATTATGTTCTTTTTCTTGGCCTAAGTGATGGGTTCTCTAAACATACTCATTTTTATCCACTTAAGTATATATGCTGTATTTCATTCACACGTTTTTTGTTTTTGTCTTTTTTAAGAGCAGTTTTACTACATCTGGCAGTTTCACTACAATGGTCTAGTTTAGAACATTGAGGGTAAAGAGAAAAGTCATACAAGCTATATATAAAAAATAAAGACATCCCCATACCAGCCAGCTGCAAAAAAATAAAAAAGGATTACCAATGAAGGAATGGGTTTTACTTTTCATGAGCAATAAATACCAGAAGACAGTTTTCCTAAGTGCTGAGGAACATAAATGTCAGTCTGCTCAATGATCATAAATAAGGACATGATAGACTTTTATGGGCGTATGACACTAAGCATTTACCATGCACTGATCTTTGATGAAAGAACTAAAGGATGCTCTGCAGCAAGAAGAAGTGGAGTGGGAGCAGGGAACCAGGATTATATTTGGCAGATACCCACAAACAAGATCTTAAATAAGGAGGCATTTATTCTTGTGTTAAGCACAAGGTGGTGCAGTGGCTCCTTGAGGCCATCTTTTGTCTCCCCAGTTGCCCTCCTCAGCTCCCCATGGTAGCCTCTACCCCATCCCAGTTTTGAGCTCCAGACAGGAGGAGAAGGGCAAAGGGCAGGCCAACTGGAGAAGCCTGTCCACCTTGCCTTCTGATTGTAATTACCATGTCAGGAGCCACCCCCAGCTGCAAAGACTTGGGGAGTAAGGGTGTTTTAAGCTGGCACGTTACCACGTGGTTGAAATTGAGATTCTAAGAGAAAGGAGGAAAGGTAGGAAGTAGCAAGAAGGCAGCCAGCAGTGCCTGCTACGGGGGGCAGGGAAAAGTGGTGAGCAAAGAATCTGGTAAACACTCGAACGTTTTATTGAAAGATAACAAAGTTGACTACCCTCTAGCAAGACAGACAGAGCAGACACAAGTTATAAATATCATGCATGAAGTAAGGGTATCATACTCCACAGACATCAAAAGGACAGTGAGAGGATACTGTAAATTGCTCGTGTAAATTCAAGTTGATGAAATGGACCGATTTCTTGAAAAGCACAAACTACCACAACGCACCCAGGATGGAATAGATAATTTGACTATCTCTGTAACTATTAAGGAAATTGACTTTATAATTTTAAAATCCTGAAAAAGAAATCTTCAAGCCCAGGGGGTGGGAGGTGGGCTTGGCAAGACACCTGTGGTGGGGAACACAGGAATGGCGGGGGTGAGTGGAGGGAAGACAGCTCTGTGTAGTCCCGCGTGAAAGCAGGAGTTAGCGGTCTCAGGGCAGAGGAAGATGTGGGCAACAAGGAAACTAGGAGAATAAGGCAGTGGGAAGGCGCTTCCTTTTAGAGCCTTTAGGGGACCTCTAATGCCCCAGTTGGGCAGTTTTTGTTTCACATGCATCAGACAACATCACCAATGCTGTTTTCTTTTAGGTGTCCTTTGTTGGGAGTATGGTTCTAAAACGTGCTCATATTGGGCCGAGCCCGTGGCGCACTCGGAAGAGTGCGGCACTGGGAGCGCAGCAGCGCTCCCGTTGTGGGTTCGGATCCTATATAGGGATGACCGGTGCGCTCACAGCGCTCACTGGCTGAGCGCGGTGCGGCCGGTCTCAAAAAGGACAAAAAAAAAAAAAAAAATTTTGCCCATATTGTTTTGATTACCTTTATGTTATTAACAAATGACAGTAAATGATGTGAGATTATTTTCACTGGAAAAAAAAAAAATCTTCAAGCCCAGGAGGTTTCACTGGAGAATTGATAGACAGGTTTAATGTAATTCTTATGAAAATCCCATGATTTTTTTTCCGGATGTAGACATGATTATTCTAAAGTGCGTATGGAAAGCAAAGGAACTAGAATAGTTAAACTGTTTTTGGAAGAATATAGCAGGAAGAATCACTACCCATATCAAGACTCACTATATGGCTACTGTCATCAGGACTGGTATTGGTGAAAAAGTAGGCAGGTAGATCATTGGGACAGAGCATACAAGAACAGCCAACTTTTTTGACAAAGGTACAAAACGAGTTCAACAGAGGGAGGACAGTCTTCAACAAATGGTGCCGGGGCAATTGGGCATCCGTAGGCAAAACAAAAACAAAAAACCTCAAATTTTATACAAAAATTAATTCAAAGTATATCATAGATTTAAATGTAAAACATAAAACTATAAAACTTTTAGTTAGAAAAAATCATAAGAGAAGACCTTCAGGACCTAAGGCTTAGTGAAGAGTTCTTAGACCTGAGATCAAGATCATATTTCATGAAGGAAAAATTGATAAACTTGAGTTAAAAGCTTTTGCTCCAACAAAGACTGTTAAGAGAATGAAAAGAAAAACTAGAGTGAGAAAACCACATATCTGGTAAAAGGACCTTTATGTACAATATATAAAGAACTCTCAAAACTCAACAGTAAAAAAACCCCACAGAAGCCTAATTAGGGAATGGGTAAAAGACATGAAGAAATACATCACCAAAGAGGATATACAGATGGCAAATAAATACATGAAAGATGGTCAACATCACTAGCCCTTAAGGAAATGCAAATTAAAATTGCAATATCATTACACACCTATTTGAGCCACTAAAAGAAACAATAGTAATGATACCAAATGCAGGCACGGAGGTGGAGAAACAGAATCTGTTGTACATTGTTGGTGGGAAGTGGTACAGCCACTCTGGAAAATAGTTTGGGAATTTCTTTAAAAACTCCACATACACATACTCCTGGGCACTTATCTCAGAGAAATAAAAACTCACACTTCCCCCAAAATTGGACACCAATGTTCATAGCAGCTTTAGTTGCCAAAGGCTATAAAAAAAGTTCTTCAAAGGGTGACTGGTTAAACTGTGGCACATTCATACTGTGGAATGCTACTTAGAAGTAGAGAAAGTATTGATACATGCAACAGCTTGGATGGACCTCAAGGGCATTATGCTAAGTGAAAAAGAATAGATACCAATGGGTCACATACTGTATGATTCCATTTTTATAACACTCTTGAAATGTCAAAATTCCAGAGATGGAGAACATATTAGAGTTGCCAGAGGTTAGGGATGGTAGGGACGGGTGTGACTATGAAGGAGACCTTTGGAATAGTTGTGGTGATGGGATAGTTGTGTATCTTGATTGTTGTGGTGGTTACGCAAATCTTCACACATGATGAAATGGAATAAAACTATACACACACTATACCAGTGTCCAATGTCCTGCTTTTGATATTGTACCATAATTATGGAAGCTGTAACCATGGGGGAAACTGGGTGAATGTTTCTCAGGACCTCTGCATTATCTTTTTAACTTCCTATGAACCTATATTTCAAAAAGGTTTTAAAAATATAAGTGGTGAATAAAGAAACTGGTAAAACATGTTTATAAATTAAAGTGTATATTTTATAAAAATGTGCTTTCTTTGTTTAAAAATAAGAGAAAAAGCACTCTGGAGTCTGGGCCACAGTCTTGTGGAGGATCAGGTGGAGTAGTTTAAAGTTAGTAGCAGTGAGTCCTGGCCTTGGTTGGAGGAGTAGGTGGGAAGGGCGCCCTCGGGCCCCAGCAGCCCCTTTGTCATAGGGCCTTAGGAGATGGGCCAGCGAGGGGCAGAGCCCAGCTCTGTGGCACTTCTCGAGAACAGCCCTGACCAACTTCCCAGTGTTCCAGGTCCCTCCTGCTTGGGACTCTCCAGTACACCTGGCCTCTTCATCTTGGAAGAGATGTCAGGCCTGGGATGTTCTGCAACAGCATGGATGCCCCTTCTGCAGCAGAGGACAGGTGAACAGAACCTGCTGGCCCAGAGACCCAGGCTCAGAGGGGAGCAGCAAGAGGGTTGGGTGGAAGTCGCACCTGGGATTGCAGGGATGGGCCCCCAGGGGCCAGGCCGACATCTACCAGTGCAGGGCCTTGTGAGAAATGGTGGGCTTGACATCAGAGAGGGGCATCGCCCCTGCAGGCACAAGGGAAGACTCCACTGTCCAGTCTCAAGCCCAATCCCCCCGTGGGGGCTCTGTGTTGCTGTCACCACCTTCAAGTCTCCAGTGTGCGAGATGCCTGCTCACCTTCAGACGGCCTCTTGATGGGGCTCTGAGCTGTGTCTAGGGCCTGCCGTAGCCCTGCCCACTCCCACAGCAGCTAGGGTGTCAGTCACTAACTCAGCATGTTTCCTGAGCACCTACCTGTGCTGGGCACTGTTCCGCCTTCAGACGGCCTCTTGATGGGGCTCTGAGCTGTGTCTAGGGCCTGCCGTAGCCCTGCCCACTCCCACAGCAGCCAGGGTGTCAGTCACTAACTCAGCATGTTTCCTGAGCACCTACCTGTGCTGGGCACTGTTCCGGGTGCTGATGATGCAGCTGTGAATCTAACGACGGCTCTACCTCGGAGAACTTGACCTTACATTCGGTCTCTGGATCTGTGCTGGGAGCCAAGCCCCTTCCCTCAGACCAGCCCCAAAGACCTCGCTTCCCCAAGACCCATCTGGCTGAGCATCATGAGGGGCTCCCCAGAGTCCACTCAGCAAAGAGACTGCATGGACGAGAATCTCCATGCAGCGTAGCCTTTATGTCCTCACTGTCCTCACATGGCCACTGGGGGGCAGCATGAGACACCGATGGGGCCTGTGAAGGGGAGCGTGGGTCAGTACAGCCTGCTTTGCCAACTGCTGCTGCCAGCGGGTCTTCGGTAAAGCACATCACCCACTGGAGGAAGCACTCCTGTCCTTTCCCATGGGTCCTATGTCATTTGGTAAGGGGCTGATCATCAGAGATGATCCATAGACCCCGAACAGGGGGGTCTTGTCCTGCGGAGAACAGGTTCCAGGCACTCCAGGGTGTGTGAGGTTTGGGTGAGGTGTCCTGAGTGTCCTATCAACCCTGGGGACAGTCCCAGCACCACCTGGTCACCCCTCCTTGACTGTGGGAGGGTCTGATGTGCAGGAGGTGTGTGTGGACAGGCTACCTGGAGATGTGGACCCACTTTAGCCTGGCTGAGAAAGGCCTCCCCTGGAGGGTCAGGTCTCTTTGGACCCTGGGCCAGGCTAAAATGTCATCTCCTGAACCTGTCCTGAACATCTGCTGCTTGGAGCCAAGCTCTCAACATGCCCACTGTTGACCCAGGGACCATCCAGGTGGGGTGGGGGTACCCACCATATGGGCCTGGATGGGAGGAGTGGGCAGTCCACAGAGCATGTGGGTGTGTGTTCTGGGTCCTAGAACTCTTTCCTGGGCTCAGGCCTGGCCTCAAGCTCTGGAGGCCATGGGCTGGGCAGGGGTGTCTTGGCCACATTTCCCAGCCAGCCTGCCCCTTTTGTATGTATTTACTGGTTTTCTTTAAATGTTCCCATTACTCAGGCCACCGGTGGGCATTGGGACAGAAATAAATCCCACAAGACAGCCCAGCCAGAAGCCGGGAATCTGATTCCCCCTCAAAGGCCGGAAGAGGCCCCTGTGCAGAACATGCCAGACCACAGCAGCCCACACACTTCACGCAGCCACGAATATGGCCACACCCCATGCACACGCACGTGCACATGTGTATCTTTACACACACCTCCCCCACATACTCCTCACACATGCACACGCACGCCCTCACACACGCCCCCCTCATGCACACCCTCCCTGGCAGCCAGGCTCACACCCCATTGTGACCACACACCCTGGGGTCACAAGCCCAGCCATCCTCAAGGTGCTGGCAGGTGACACAAGTGGACAAGGCTGTAGAGGGGGAGGGCAGGACTTGCGCAGCCTGCGAGGAGCATGGCCTCATGGGAATGCAGGCCCAGAGCTGCCAGGGCTTCTGAATTTTTAAGAGAAGCTGGAAAGCTGAATTTTTATGTGAAATATCCTGATTTTTAAATGTTGGCTCAAGATGTTGAAAATACTGTGAGGGCCAAACCAAACATGTCCATGAGCCAAATTCCACCCACAGGCGGCGTTCTCAGACCACGGGTCCACACAGACACACATACACACAAATAGACACACACGTATACATAGACACACAAACACAATAAACACACTGATACACACATACGCAGTCACACACACAAATAGACACACCAAAAGACACACATACAAATGGACACGCATAAATACACATGGGCACACAAACGCACAGTCACAAATAGAACATACAAATAGAACCACAAACATCCACACATCCACATACACATCCACAAATACAAATAAATACACAAATAGACATACACACACACAAACACACACACATAGAAACTGACACACAATGTCCCCTTCTGTCTTGCTGATGATGTAAGTGAACTTGTTGGGGGCAGGTACTCTGCCAGTGTGGCCTCCAGGCAGAGGCCAGGGTATGGTCCAGGTCAAGGCTGTCCCCTGACTCTTTCAAATGCTGGAGCAAGAAGAAGGTGCTAGGACAAGTTGTCTCCGGCTGACCGGAGAGCACAGCATGGCCGTGGAGAGGAGCTGGTGAGGAGCCTCAAGTGCCAGGACCTGATGGGATTGACTGGAGCCACAGGTATTGAGGAGCTGGGAGGGAGGCTTGGGGTGGCCAGGAACCCACCCTCCCATGCCCCAGAACCCCATCCTCCAGCCTGGCCTTGCCCCCTCCTTCCTGCCACTGGGAAGCAGAGCCAGCAGGTGCCCCGGGAGGCCACCTTTCTGCAGAGCTCCCCACCAGAGCTGCTGGCGATGTTTCCACCAGTGGTTCTGTCTTCCTCTCACCATGATGGGAGAACCGCCCCCCAAACCACGGGACCTTTCAATCAAGAAGACTTTAGGGAGGTACCTTACCCCCTCCCCCCAAAATACCAAGGCTGAGAGTGGGGGAGGGCCCTGAAAAGGTGCATAATACATGCAAGAACACAAAGAGGTCCACCTCCCCTCCCCTCATCCACAGATGGAAGGCTAAGGCCAGAAGGACTGTCAGAGGTCTGGACTCCTGGACTCCTGCCTCTCTGGCCTGGCCCCTTTCCTACCCAGTCATGTTGGGGATAGCTGACTCCAGCTCTTGGACAGGTAGGATCTGTACAGAATCCACACCCACCACCCTTGGCCTCCACTGCTGGCATAACCATGATGCTGAAGGAGAGAACGTGTCACTTGGGGATGTCTTGGCCTTGGGTCCCCTGGGACTCAAGTCTGCCCAAGGGGGCCATAGGGGCTTTGTCCAGGCAGCAAAAACCCAGCCTGGAGGCCTACTGGGCAGCAAGGTAGGTTTCTGTGCCCACTCAGGTCAGGAGACCTGAGCAGGGGCCTGACCTCTGAGAAGTAGCTGAGGCTCAGAGAGGGAAGGTGGCTTGCCTGTGGTCACATAGTACACACACAGAGCCAACCAGAGCTCAGGCCCCTGCCCAGCTCTAGAGTCCCTTACTCCTCTGCCCCTCCTGGCCAGTGGGACCAGTCCTCCAGCCAAAGCTTGTTTCAGTTGGCCATGGTAGCCTCAGGCTGGGATCACTGGCCTGAAGTTGGCTGAGGCAGCATCTGGGACAGGGAGCTGCACGTGCCCCACATCCCCAGCCCCCCGACCTGGGCTCAGCACAGTCAGACCTCTCATCTAACAACCAGAGCAGAGCCAGGACCCTCTCAGATCCTCCAGGGCAGTTTCATGTTCCCTCAGACCCACAGAGCAGGGCTGTGTTCCCCTCATATACTCTCAGAGCTGAGCTGTGTGTCCTCTCAGACTCCTGGGGCAGGGTCATGTCCCTCTTGAGCCTCCAGAGACCTCAGCCCCCGTTCCCCTCTGCTCTCCCTCTGACCACATCCCCAGAGGGAGGGCTGAAGAGTGCATTGTTGTGGACTGCCTCTCCCCGCATGTGGGCCCAGCTAAGTCCTTGTTCTTGTCAGGGGCTTGCAGGTTGAGGGTGGGCAGAGCCATGTCTTGATGGCCCTGGATCCCCTAGCCCCCACTCTGAGCTGGAAGCTATGGACTCACTCAGCCTCCTCTTGAGACTGGGCCTGTGTTCCAGGGCTGCACAGGGGCCCCCAGGAGGGTATGTTCCTTCCAAGGGTCTTCAGAGGTCCTTCTCCCAGCCTGGGCTGGGGGAGACGGACCAGAGAGAGGCAGGGCCTGTCCACATGCCCAAGACAGGTGGGAACTGGACCTTGATGCCTCACCAGCCTGACTGGGAGTCCAGCGCAGCCAGTAGTCAAGGAGGCTAAGGATTTGGGGTCTCTCGGTGCCTGCCTCCCTGTCTACCTGCCACACGGCCTGGCTGGTGTTTACGTGTTCCCTGTGGCTTGGCTGGGCTGTGGGGCCTTGAAGGGAGAAGTGACCACCTGGCTCTAGCCCCTGCTCAAGGCAAACAGGGTCCTGACCGCCTGCCAGGCCTGCTGAGGGCTTCCACTTCCTCTGCCAACACCTGGATGGCCCAGGCAGAGCTCAGGGGCCTCTGTGAGTGGAAGCTGGTCCTGGCCTCGGGGGCTGTACTGCTGTGAGAGGTCCAGTCCTGTCCTGGGTGGCTGGTCTGAGGAGAGATGGTGCCCAGTCAAGGGGGAGGTGTGGCCCTGTCCTGGATCCAAACATCCCGAGGAGAGAGAGCCAGTCCTCATCTAGGAAGTGCCCAGCTGGCCCTGGCCTGGGGACAACAAATCTGGGATGGGGTACCCAGCATTCCTGGGCGCATCTCATTCTAAGGACATGAACAGCCCTGTCTCAGGAGTGGCAGGGCAAGGGGGCACCTAAAGAGAAGGTGGTGATAAGTCTGAGAGGGGAGTCAGCCCTGCCCTGGGGGGTGCCAGTCTGAATGTTTCAGGGTGACTGCGCCTCGAGGGCTCATTACTTCAGAAGCCTCCTGACAGGGGACTCTGGGTCAGGAGATGGGTCCTGGGGCCCAGCCAGCTCTGGGCATCAGTGACCTCCCTATGCGGTGGGCAGGATGAGTTGAGGGCCCAGTGGTCTGGAGGTCCCTTAGCTCTGAGCTGAGCTGGTGATGAGGAGCATCAGATATCCCTTGGGAGGACGATGCGGGTCTGTCCTGCTGAGGGCCCCTTCCCCCAGCCAGTAGCTCATCCAAGGTCCTTCCTGATGACAGCACCTCCCAACTGTAGCATCCTCTTCCTGCCTGCCCACCTGCCTCCCGAAAAGCTACCTCTCCTCCAATCCCTGTGCAGCCTCCTCTGGCCTCCACATTGTAGTGTGGAGTCTTCTAAATGTTGCTCAGACCTTGTCGCACTCCCTCTAGAACTTCCTACAGCTCCCAGCATCCATGGGAATGATTGATTCTCAGCCTGGCTCGGTGGCCCTTCAGGACCTGGCCTATGCCTCTCCTACCATTCCAAGCAGGTCACACTACAGAGAGCTCCATGGGTGTACCAGGCCTTTGGTGGCTTGGCCTGTCTGCCACCTGGAAGGGCAGGCAGGGCTGTGCCTGAGGCTGCTCGGCATATGCCCATGCCACCCACTGCCTAAATAAGTTTGTTGTCCTGGAGCTCATGACCCCTCACCTAGCCCCCAGTGGGTGGGTGTGGGGGCTATTGGAGGGAGGAGCCCTCCTGGATGTTGGGTCTATGGATTGAGTCCATGAGCTGGAGATTGGAGGGGAGAGGCAGGGGCACCAGCTTGTGTGCAGGCCCAGAAGCAGGGCTTGAGCAAGAGCAAGAAGGTTGGTCAGGCCAGATCATGGGGTGGGATCTGTTGGGTCAGTCCTCAGGGCATCAGGCTGAGGAGGGTCTGTCTGTGCCATTCTGGGGCCATGAATAGCCCAATACAGGGGTGGGTAGGACCCAGGGTGGTGAGTAAGGTGGTGGGTGGATGTTAGGTGGGATATTTAGTGACAGTCCTGGGTGGTCAGTGAGTGGATGTGTCTAGCCTTGCAGGTCCCCACCCAGTCAGCCCTCTAGGCTTAGACTCCTGGCTCCTCACAGTTCCCGAGCCAGAGCAGACCCCAACCTGACTTTTACTTGCTGGCCCTAGCACTCACCCGGCAATCTCCGTCTGGTTGCTGAAGGTGTGTCTGGTCCAGGGTAGGGGCTGGGGCCATCAGACAACCAGGAAAAGTTCACTCTGTGCAGGGCCTTGGGCTTGGGGGTGTGGCCAGGGATCTGAGGGATCTGTTGTCCACCCTGGGTGGGCAGCGATTGGAGGCTCGCAGTCAGAGGAGTTGGCCCAGAGGAGCCTGGGTCCCCCATGGGGCCTGGGTACAAGAGTGGGGAGCAGCTGAAGTAGCAACGTTGATAGGGGAAGGCTGAGGACAGACTTCCATACAAGCCCACTTGGCTGCTGTGTGATCAAACTTTAAGCCCTTCTGGGCCTTGCAATTAGCGTCTCCCAGGCCCTTTCTGCTGGACCGTGCTGAGTCCCCCTAGACCCATCCCTCTCCTGAGGTGAGGAGACCCAAGGACTCCTCCATGACTCATGGGCCATCCCCCACTCCTGGGGTAAGCCCCCAGAAGCTCCCCTATGGCTCCCAGTCCCCTCTCTCTTGGAGGAGGTCCCCAGTTCAGGCCACAGGAAGCCACACACTGCTTCCTTTTCCCTTTTCTTTTTTTTTTTTTTTTTCTTTTTTTCCTGTTTTTCCTCCTGGCCCCAGCCCTGAGTGGGCAACCATCCAACGACCTGTCTTTTGGTCCAACTGTCCACCCACCCATGTCAGCAGGTTCAACGCCTAGCTGTCCAGTCACATGACTGTCTCCCACTCTTCCTGCAGCAGGGCGGGTGGCCGCTCGGGCACAGAGGCCTCCTCATCCAGGCCTGAGCAGGAGCCATTGAGGAATCCAACATCCTTGGGAGCAGCCACGGCAGGTGGTGTGGTCTCAAGGGTCTCCAGGGCTGGGGCCCCTGGCTTGGCATGGCCGGGCAGCTGGGGGTGACCATTGGTGGTGGTGGCGGGCAGTAGGCGGGGACTGAGGGGCAGGCCAAGTCCTGCACGGGAGCCTACATTGGTCACACTTGTGTGAGACACCATCGGTCCGTAGCTGTAGCTGCTGCTCCCGCTGCGCGCCTTGCGCTTAAAGTCCAGTGCCAGAGTCCAGCGGCTCCAAGATTTCTTGACCTCAGCCTGAACCTTGGGGCGGTAGGAGGGTGGGCAGTCAGGTGTAACCCTAACCCCTCTGTCATATGTTCCCCCAGCCCCAGCAGTGCCCCATCCCTGACCCTGCAACACCCAGCACTGAATGAAAACAGGAATGGGAGCCTACTGAAAAACTCCAAGGCCAAGTTAAAATCCCACCATCCTCAGAACATGGTACTTGATGGCAGGCAATTGACACACCCAGGGTCTACAAGGCTCAAATGGCCCCAGAGGTGGCTGAGTCCTTCAATCTGGGCTACAGAGGATTCAGCTGTGGGGTTGGGAAGAAACTTGGCTGTGTCAGAGACTGAAGAGCCCACATATCCTAGAACATCCTAGGCTTGAATCATCTGGAAGGACTTCTCTCTGCCTTCAGAATGTCCTCAGGGATGTTCTTGGGGGAACAGAGAAAGAACGAGGCAGAAACCCCTCCCCGCCCTGCCCCAGTGCTGCCTCCTGCTTACCTCACCATTGCAGAAACAGTATATGATGGCGACAAAAAATCCCTGTGGGGAGAGGTGGGAGGGATCAGGGTGTGCCCCTGCCACCCCCACCCTGTTAGGCTTTGGCCAGGGCTGCGCACCTGGAAGGAGTTGAAGAGCATCTCGTAGTGCATCTGGACTTGCCAGAGCGTCCCTGAGACCTCAGTGTACGGCGTGGCCATGAAGACGATGTAATGGACGCCAAAGAGCGGCATGAGCACCAGCGTGGATTTGAGCAGCTTCCTGGGCCGGCGGGGCAAATAGGTCAGGGCCAAGCCACTTCCCCCTCAACAAGCATTGTGCCACCCCCCCACCCTGCCAGCTTCAGGCTCCAGAAGCTACAAAGGGGCCCAAGGCTCTGGGCACCACAGGACAACCTTGTTCACTTGGGACGACTGTTGTCTTGGCAAAGTGTTAATAAGGCCCTTTCGTTCTCAGAGGTGTCCTGGAGAGGACCACAAATGATAGTCCCCCTGTCCCTTGGCCCTTTGCACCTGCTGATCCCTCAGCGGGCACACACTCACTCTCCCGTGGCCTTATCGCAGTATCCCATGGCCCACTCCTCAAGTTTCAGCTGAGCTGCCTCCCTGAGGCCACACACTGCCCACCTGTCCCTCACAGCCCTGCAGCCAGCTCTTTGAGGGGAGGTCTGAGTTTGTCCCACCCTCACAGACCCAGCTCTAGTGCAGGGCCCACCACCAAGTGGGCCAGGCTGGCTGTTGGGTGCCCCTAGGGCCTCCAGAAGCAGGGCAAGCTCCCATCACTGCTGGGCAGGCCAGGGTGAGGGGCTGGCAAATGAGGTGGAGACAGTCAGGGAGTCAGGAGCTGGGTCCTTCCCTTGTGACAGACTCATTCATGCACTGCTGGAATTCTAAGAGCCCTGAACTCCGCCCCCAGCTCTGAGGAGCTGGTTATGGTGGGCGTGGCTCACCGGTACTGCTGCCGAGTGTCACAGCGGCCAGCATTGGTCTCCCGCAGCTTGGTGGCAAGCACCCGGACAATGTTGATGAAGAGGATGAAGTTGAGCTGTGGGAGTGAGGAAGCTGCATCTCGAAGCCGCACCCCAGCACGGTGGGGCAAGGACTTGGACCCATGGCCCACCACAGGCTCTAGGCGGCTCCTTGCGCCCTTGGATTTCCCATCTGCACTAGGCTGGGGATCAGCTGGCCTTGAGGCCTTTGTGGCTATGACCCCAGGGTCCAGCGAAGCCTCCATAGGTCCCTGTCAGGGGCTGGTCACTAGGGCTCCAGGCCACATCCCCGCCCACCCCTGTGGCCAGCCACCCATCCCTGCTCACCACAATGGAGGCCAGGATAGGCACCTGGATGATCCACTTCTTGTTCCCAGAGCTCAAGTCCCAGCACCTGGGGGAGGTTGAGGCATTAGCCCCCACCCCCTCCTGTTCCCACTCCTGAGCCTGCCCACAGAGGCCCCAGAGTTCGTCTGTTGACACATTAGCTGTCAGGGACACAGAATGGGGGATGTTGGATGTGGCCAGGCCTGAGGCCACCCTCACAGGCCTCTTTGGAAATAGCCTCCTGTGGTCCTGAGGGGGTTCTTGGCTAAAGGTTGGACTGAGAACAACTGAGGCTGGGACCACTCAGGGACAGGGTACAGGAGGCCTTCTCATATGCTTCACGGAGGAAGAGAGTACCAGGGGTGTTTCTGGCCTGTGCAGAGCCCCCAGATCCCCTTCTCCACATGGACCTACCCAGTGTTGGCCAGGGTAGCCCTGACACTGACCCACACAGCCACGAAGATGGCAGGCAGACCTGTGGGCACAGAGGGGGACACTGTGTGAGGGGCTGACGATGCTGTCCACATGTCTCCCTCTGCTCATCCCTGATGACCCCCAGCCTACCTCATCACTGCCCCAACCCCCTCACCCTGGGCACATGGGCCGGTTGGTGACAGAGCCACACTCTGGCACGTGCTGCCCCAACAGCCTGCCCTTGGGCCTCCAGTTTTCAGGACCCAGCTCAGCCCTCTGCCCCCATCTTGGTTCTGTGTCTCCTACACACACATGCACACGCGCATGCACACATGCACACCTGTTGGGCACATGGTGAACTAATATGGTATCACTAACTTATCCATTTCCCGGTTCATTCCCCCGTCCCCTCCCCTGAAGGGTGCTGCTCTGGGCTTGAAGCTCCCAGGAGAGGGAGACTATTACCAGCATTTTTCTGTCCCAGCACATCCCCCAACCTGGTCTGAAAGGTCTTAGCCCTTATGGATGAGGCTGGATGGGGTGAAGATTGCCATCCCAGGCTGGGTAGGGGCCATAGGGGAGCCTCCATGTATCCTGGCCTGAGCCCACTCAGATGGCACATGGTATCTCTGAGTGAGCTTTGCCTCTGGGAAGGGAGCCCAAGTTCCCTCCTACTCCCCCTCCCAACTTGATTCTAGGCCTGGTGCACCCTTGGAGGGACAGGATGTGACCTGCGTGTATGGTAAGAAAAATAACTGTGGCATTCCTGTGCCACAGAGTTCTGTGTGCCCCCCAATCCTCATGTTACCAGCCCACCCAGACACCTCCTAGCCCCTGAGCCTGTGTCAGTTCCTAGAACCAGGCTCAGGTCTCCCCCAACTCTGGGGCTTGCCATGGTGACGTTAGGGTCAGGGTGTGTGCCAAGGGGCAGGGAGGCTGTGGCTGTTGACTGAAGAGCCTCTGGGT
Source organism: Galeopterus variegatus (assembly GCF_000696425.1). Lineage (NCBI taxonomy): Eukaryota > Metazoa > Chordata > Mammalia > Dermoptera > Cynocephalidae > Galeopterus > Galeopterus variegatus. The sequence continues at coordinate 274,026 of NW_007727058.1, forward strand.
GCTGAGTGCGGGGAGGGCTCCAGCCACCTGGCCCACCCCTCTGCAGTCTGGCTGGATGCCCCGGAGCCCAGCCAAGCTCTGGAGCTGCCAACAATAATGGACAATTATCCGTAATTGGATCCCAGAGCCCGTGGGGGGCTGGGAGGAGTGCAGAGGCCCAGTAAGCCATTCTGCAGAAGAGCCGTGAAGTCCAGATGATGCCGAGTTGCTGGGCCTACAGCCCTGGGATGTGGACCGTGCTGGCAGTGGTATGGACAGCTACCCTACCCTTCCTGGTGAGGGGATTGGTGGGGTAACAGATGCTGGCCCAGCCCATGGGCTCAGGATAGAGGGAGGGTCCCAGACCTCCCCTCCATCCCCAGGCTGACCTCTGACCCAAAATCACACTCTGATTATAAGCTGGATCTTGGTCTGATAGTCCACCCTCCCTCCCCCCGGTGACTCTGACCCCAGATGAGCCACAGCCCCATGCTGAGCCAACACTGGGGGAACCCTGACCCCTGACCTGATCCCTGAACCTGCAGTGGGGCCAGAGTCACAGAAGGTGGGCAGGCCTCCCACCTGCTTCGTCCATGTCCAGGACAAGATATGCTGGGTGGTGCCCTCTCACCCTGCCGCCCACGGTCCCACCCTTGCCTGCGCCTCACTTTCCGCTGCACCCGCATACCCCAGCCGAAGACCGTGAAGCCCCACAGGTACTTCTTCTCTGAGAAGAAGGCCATGAAGATGAGGCTGTGCAGGTACAGCCCCTCCACCAGAATCCAGTAGTAGTTGGTGGCCAGGAAGTAAAGGAAGAAGGTCACAGCCACCCGGCAGCCCGCCTAGGAGGACCAGCTGGTGTTAGCCAGAGGGCGGGGCCTGCATGTGCGGAAGTCGGGGCTGGGCTGGGGGCACTCTGAGGGGTGTGTGTGGTGTGGTCAGGGGCAGAGGGCAAGGTCAGGAGGTGGAGTGGGTGGGGGGGTCTTGGGCTGAGACAGGAGTATTGATGATAGCACGGCGAGCGGGCGACACTCGCAAAGCCTTTCGCATAGGGGCTGGACGCGGGGCTGAGGGGTGCGAGGGGCACTGTGAGGTGAGTGTGAGCGGCCTGAAGCTAGTGGTGGTAGCTGGAGACAGGCAGGGGCGAGGGCCGGGCTGGAAGTGCCGGGGGCGCAGCAGGGCGAGCGCTCCCACGTTGCCAGTGGTGGCACCGGGCTGGGCCGGCGGAGGGGCACTCACGTAGCCGGCGGCGGCGGCGGCGGGGGGCGGGGGTGCCTGGGCGATGGCGCGCAGCTCTTCCTCGGTGAGGCGCTCGGCCTCATCGAGGGTGGCGCCAGAGTAGAGCACCGCGTCCTTGACGAAGATGCTCACGGCGCGCAGCATGAAGGACAGGAACAGGTGCATGTGGATGTAGTTGCGTGTGCAGTGCAGCCGCCTGCGGGGCGCGCGACATCACCGTGGATGGGGGCACGGGGACGCGCGGTGGGTGGGCAGAAAGCTGGGCTGTGCGCGGTAGGTAAGGACACCCGCAGGAATGAGGGAATGAGGGGCGCACTGACAGAGGTGGAGTGGGTGGGGGGGTCTTGGGCTGAGACAGGAGTATTGATGATAGCACGGCGAGCGGGCGACACTCGCAAAGCCTTTCGCATAGGGGCTGGACGCGGGGCTGAGGGGTGCGAGGGGCACTGTGAGGTGAGTGTGAGCGGCCTGAAGCTAGTGGTGGTAGCTGGAGACAGGCAGGGGCGAGGGCCGGGCTGGAAGTGCCGGGGGCGCAGCAGGGCGAGCGCTCCCACGTTGCCAGTGGTGGCACCGGGCTGGGCCGGCGGAGGGGCACTCACGTAGCCGGCGGCGGCGGCGGCGGGGGGCGGGGGTGCCTGGGCGATGGCGCGCAGCTCTTCCTCGGTGAGGCGCTCGGCCTCATCGAGGGTGGCGCCAGAGTAGAGCACCGCGTCCTTGACGAAGATGCTCACGGCGCGCAGCATGAAGGACAGGAACAGGTGCATGTGGATGTAGTTGCGTGTGCAGTGCAGCCGCCTGCGGGGCGCGCGACATCACCGTGGATGGGG
>NW_007727058.1:277070-291681 GCF_000696425.1 Galeopterus variegatus
GCGCGGGGGGGGGGGGGGGGGGGGGGGGGGGAAGGGTGGCACCATACCGCGGCCCCACCCCGACCACTCCCCCACCCCTCGCCGACGTCGTCCCGCCCCTCGCCCCGCCCACCTAAAGTAGGCCAGGATGAGCACAGCCACAGTGAGGGAGGCCAGCGACACGGAGTAGCCCACGGTGTAGATCATGCCCAGGCGGTCAAACACCTCCTGTGCATGTGGGAAGACATGTCAGAGCCTAGGACTCAGGGTGAGCATCAGGGTAAGAATCAGGCCAGGTTAAGGTCGCTGGAGGAGTCAAGGTCAGGAGTCAGGGCTAGGTAATGGGGCACCAAAGGAGTGGGGGTGGCCTCATCAGGGTCAGGTTGCAGAGGAGGAAGGCTCGCACCCGTTCACGAGTCTCATTGGTCAGGAACTTGAGGCACTCGCTGTAGTTGGCCCACGTCCGGTTGTGCCCAGGCACCAGCTCCCAGGTGCCGTTGCGGTCACAGCGTCGGTAGGCATGGCCTGCAGGTCCATGGAAGGGTCAGGACAGGCAGAGAGAGGTCTGGAGCCACTGAAGTCCTGAGCTCCAGAACTTGGCATTCTCTGTGGTCCCCACCCCACTCTGGCCAGCCTTACCTTTGTGATTGAAGTCATAAATGTAGTCAGGACAGGGCATGGCCACCACCTCACCTGGTGCACCCAGGGGCCAGCACAGGATGTGGTCCCACTCGGGCAGGCAGGGGCGCCCTGTTCCCAGAGACAGACAGACAGGGTAGGGACACCAAGGGGGAGTCAAATTCATGGTTAGAAGGATGAACACCCCTGTACCTGTTGGTTCCCTCAAGGACAGGTGCACCCCAGGACTGGAAAACTTAGGCTTGAAGTGTTTTGGAGAGAACACTCTTACTCCCTGCTGTGCCCTGCACTCACCTGGCCTCACAGAATTACTACAGCCTCTGTGATTGCAGGTACTGGCACTGGCCCCATTTCCCACATGGGCTGGCAGAGGCCAAGAAAAGTGAGTGACTTCTGAGGTCATACAACCCAGGGCCCTGCCCTCAGGTACACTCAGCCCCAGGCGAGGCATCTCTCCATTCTCTCTGCTCTTAGTCCTACCTTCCAGGTGTCCCTGAAGAAGGGCGGGTTTCCAGGCCAACTGTCCCTCAGCTGGGAGGCTCCCTATGTGACCCTTCCCCAGGGACCATGGACAGGAGGCAGGAGGTCTGGTTTCTAGTACCAGCTGGACTCTCAGAGAGCTGCTGACCTCACAAAGGTGGCCCCAGTCTTTGCATTTCAGTTTCCTCATTGGACTAGGGATTAACCCTATCAGCTGGCACTTCCATCACCATCCAAAGCCTGCCCTGAGTACCTGCTATGAGGTTCCTGAGACCATTGGTGGGGGGAGATACAATCTCTCAAATCTAAGTGCTAATGGTGGGATTCAAAGCAGGGGATCACATCCCACTCTGGAGCCCAGCCTCACTGCAGAGATGCTAAGTGACTTTGGAGGGTCCAGGCACTGGAACTTCCGCATTCCACCCTCAGCTCGCAGTCCCCTTTTCTCCCCCTCTAGGGCTCCAACCACAGGACTCTCCAGCCACTCTGGAAGGTTGCCTTGATGGCTGGACCCACCCCAGCGTGGTGAAAGGCTCTCTGTCCTGGGCGCCATATTCCTAGCCCCGCCTAGCCAGGCCCACAATTCCCTCTGGTCCCTGGGGAGCCACAGGGTGACCACAGCCTCCCAGATGTGGCCCATCTGGAATTCGCTGCCCACCCGGCCGGTTCAAACTGGCCCTGTGGCCGAAGCCTGAGCTCTGTGTTTGTGTCTCTTCACCTCCCAGAGGGACGACACAGCCCTATGTCTCCCTCCCTCCTCTTCTCCCCTTCTGTTCCACTGTCTCTGGCCCCACCCCTCTGCAGCTGTGTTCCTCTTCTGCTCTGCTTCTCTGGCTCTCCCCACTAAGCATCTCAGTGTACCTCCGCTGACACACTAAGTCCCAGACCTTCAGTTTGTGCCTCCTGGTCCACTCTTTGTCTCTGTTTCTCTGTCTCTCCTTGCCTCTCTCTATGTCCATCTCTCTCTCTCTGTCTCTGTGTATTTCTCCCTGCTTCTCTGACTCCTGGGTTTCTCCATGGAGAAACTTGGGTCCACTCCTGCCAAGGTGCTGGGTGAGTTCTCTGCCCGTCTGTCCCTGGGGTTTCTCCACGTGCTGCCCCTGGGCTCTGTCTCCTCCCAGACACTGCTCTGCTTTCCCAGGGAAGAGGCTGCAGCCTTTTACGTTCCACAAGAGCCAAGGAGCATGAGCTCACATGATGGGGACAGAGCAGCGGGGGTGGGCAGGGGCCCATGTCAGAGGGACGTAGGGAAGTACAGATGTACCTTGGTGCCTGTTGCCAGTGGGTGCCTCCTTGTCCTCCTCTGACTCAGGATAGAGCTTCCCAGATGGCTTCTCTTTCCTGGGCTTTCCTGATGTGGATGCGGATGTCCATCCCTTGTCTGATTCCATTATGTTGGCTGGAGAAATCAGGATAGTTCAGGCTGTCAACTGTGCCACAATAGGGGACTTGGGGTACCCTCCTGTCTCAGATTTCCCCTTTGTACAGTGGGGGTTACCCCTGTCCTGCTGACACCCTAGGCTTTTGGGAGACCTGGGATGATGGGTGAGGAAATGCTTCACAAACTGTAAAGTGCTTGCCAGGAGAAGTAATCAGAGGAGATGGAGACTGTCTACAAGGGTTCAAACAGGAGTGAACACCATGTGAGTGTGGGATCAAGTGGTTTGAGCAGTAAATATGGGCAAGACAGAGCAGAGGTGGTATCCTTTGAGCCAGGAGTGGGAGCAAGAGCCACGCAGGACTGGAGGCCCCACCAGGGGGCGCACGGTAAGAGTAGACAGGATGGAGATGTCAATGGAGAGTTACACAGTGAAAATGAAGTCTGGCCAGAGTGTGTGCAGGCAAAGAAGCTGGTGATGAGGACAACAAGAGCAAGGTGGTGTAGTTTGTCAAGAGAGCACAGACAAATCCAACTACTCCATGCTCTGCCCTAGGATACTCAAGTAAGGGGTTCTCAGCTTCCACAGATGACCCTGGAGACTCTGTCTGAGATGGGGCCTGTCCTTTCCATTGGAAAGATGCTGGTGGTCCCTCTTTCTGGCTGCAAAGTCTGCCTCATGATCTGACTTGCATCCCTTCATCTAAAGCCAAGCCAGAGCCCTCTGGTCCTCTCACATCCGTGGCAAGAATGGGAAGTTGAGTCAAAGCATCTTGGACTGGGATGAGAATGGCCATGCTCATTTTCCTGCCTCCACCTGCAGGCATCACTGGTGGGGGTAGGTAGCAGGATGGGGTATAGTGGGGAAAGAGGGGCTCCATGGTGGATGGGAGGGGGCAGAGAGAGGCTTCCACAACTAGGAAGAGGGCTGGGTTCAGGACCCAGAGTCGGGGGGTCCACTTGACCCCCAGCCTTTGATGTCACTGGGAACCATTGGTGGGGCCAGTGTAGGCAGGCAGGGCTGTGACTGAAGAGACCATGTGAGGCTCTGTGAGTGTGAGCAAAGTCCATGTGTTGCAGAGTGTGTGTCACTGTATTTGTGTCCTTGGTATACATCAGAGCCATCTCCCCCAGCAGCCTAAGAGCCAACCCAAGGGAGGATGTTGCTCTAGTAGGTTAGTCAGCTGGAGTCTGGGCCTCTTCAGGTTGATGAGATTAACCAGGCAGACCTCAAAGGCCTGGATGGGTGCTAATGAGGCCCCATATAGACTTCCAGGAAATGGACTCAAGGAAGGGGTTGGGGAAGAGCCCAGCTTGTGAAAACAGGTGATGCCCCGCTTCCCCATGGCAGGGGTCCCACAGAAGTGCTGTGCTGGCATGAGGGAGCCCCCCTACCCAGGTCAAGCACCCTCCCCCCTAAGTGATGACCATAAATGACTGAGTCACATACACCCATCCCTATCCCTCTACACCTCTACCCTCCCCCACTCCCCATCCAGCCCCATGGACTCTCAGTTCTCCCTACCCTGGAAACCTCTGCTTTGTCCTCTGCCCAGGTGGCCTCTTTCAAAGGCCTACCCATCCTTCTGGACTTGGCTTGGATACTCCCTCCTTCAGAAAGCTGTCCCAGCCCACCCTGCTGGGGCCTGGCACCCTAGTCAGAGCTCCTGATCCTGGATTGCCTCACCAGATCTAAGCCCGTTGGGGGCAATTTGGACTTCAGCTGCCTTCACACCACCTTACCCCCACCCCAGGAGGGGAGGCCAGGAGCATCTCTGGGCCAACCCTGCCAAAGGCTCTTTCCATCCTCCCTCCAAAGAATGTGCATGGGGGCAAGGATGTCTGACGGTCTGAGGGCTGGTGGTGGGCAGCAAAGGGACCTGAGCTCAGGACAGAATACAAGCAAAGGACCACCTGAGCCTGCTGACTCCATTCCTGCCTGGCCCACCCCACTTTTGTCCTCATTTAGGCCCTGCCCCCTTTTAGCTGGGCCCACCCCTGCCTAGCACCTTCACCTGGCTCTGCATTTTGGGCTCCCACCCTCGTCTGGCCTCTCCCTCTCCTGACCTCTCCCCGAGCCCCTCCTCATTTGGTCCCACCCACACCTGGCCTCTGCAGGACTTCCTTGAGCCGCTTCTCGCACTGGGCCTGGGCGCGGTGCAGCAGGAAGATCTGTTCCTCTTTGGTCATGACGTCATCTGCGTCCACCTGCCAAGCCAAAGGTCAGACTTCCCAGCGCAGCAGCAGGTCCCAGAGCCATCCTAACCTTCCAGAGGAATTCCCCCCTTTCCAAAGGTCCTGACTGTAGCGGGAATGTGGAATGTCTGCTACATGTGGGAAAACTGCCTTATGTGGTAGCTCCCATTTTACAGATCAGAGGGAAAACAGTGGGTGTTTGTCCACTGCCTGCCCGCCAGTAACCCTGTAGGCTGCAGCCACTGATATTCTCTGTCCAGTCCGTTCCCCAGGGGTACATGGGAACAGGATGGAATGTCCCAGGATGGATCTTCACAGGATCCTGGCTGCCTATTGGGACTTGGGTGGGGAGTGGATCGGGTGAATGAGGAGGCAAACTCAGCCTGGATTCCTTCAAGTCCTGGAGCCCTGGGGAGCCTCAAGAGTCACCGGTTTCCACCTTGACCCAGCTCCCCAGTCAATGCTTTCCCCAATGAATGGTGAGTGCCTTAGCCCCTCCCCTGTATGGTCCCAAGAGGGAGAGGACAGAGGAATTGCTGGCAATGGCTTGGGTTGGGCGGGGCACTCCTGTGCTGGCTGTGGGTGGGAATGCCCCTCATTCCATTGCTTTCTGGAAGCGCCCCCCATCCAAGCAGACCCTGTGTTCTGATGACATGGATAGGCTTTTGCTCCTGCTCTTCTCTGCCTGGAATGTTCTTCTTTCCCTTCCTTCCAACCTGCACACCCTGGGCATTGGCTGCCACCCACTGGGACACATTGGCATCATTCATCATAAGGAAGGAAATGAGACTGTCATGGGGCTGGGGTCTCACCCTGAGCAGATGGCTGCTGGAGAGGGTCTGAGCCTCTGTTTCCCTGGCTTGGGAGGAAGGGAATCAGAGGGTGAAGCAGCATCCTGCCCTGGGAACAGCTCAGTGTGCCCTTCCCCCAGCCACTCCCAAGAGTGTGACTCACAAGGGGTTAATGCAGTCCCTATTCCCCCAGACCCCAAAGGGTGGGGCTGTGATGCCTCAGACACCCCTCCTCCCCGCCTTCCCAGATCAGGGCTGTGTCCCTTCAGACTCCACAGGGCAGAGCCTCATCCTCTTAGAGCCTCGACGGGCAGAGCTGCCTCCCCTGGGCCGGGTGCCTTCAGTCTGAGTGGAGCTGTGTGGGGCGAGAGAACCAGGAGGAGGCAGGGAAGGAAGGAGGCGAAGGAGGCGGGTCGGGGAAGGGGCGGGCAACAGCGGGTGGGGGCGGGCAGGCCTGGTCAGGGAGCCGGGTTGCAGGGAGAAGTTAATTGACCGCGTCTCTTGGCGGCAGCAGCGAGGGCTTCCAGGGCCAAGGAGTCTCCAGTTGGCTCAGCCGGTCTTGGGTTCTGCTGGTTTCACTTAGCGGAGGCGCGTGCGCGTCTTTGCGCGTGCGCGTGTGAGTGGCGGTGCATCCCCGAGTGGCCGCGCACAGGCTGTGAGGCCAGTGTGTGCACTTGTGTGTGCCCCGTCTCTGAGCGTTCTCACGTGGGGTTGTTCAGCATGTAGATTTAGGATGTGAGCCTGGCATGTTTGTGAGCATGCACGTGCACTTGTGTTTCTGGCCAAAGGTCCGGGTGTGATGCAGCTGTTCGTTAGTGTTCACGCCTGTGGGTGCCTGTGCGTCTGCATGTCCTTGGGGACTAACGTGTGCTCTCAGATCTCGGCTGGACCCAATGTCCATGGGCCCCCAGAAAGGGCAGAGCAGATTCCCATGTGCTGGCTGCCAGCCCCAGGGCTCTTCCAACCTACCCACCTTCCCCACCGCAGCTGTGGCTGAGCTAGCTGCCCCAGAAGTAGCCGCAGGGTGATGGGGCTTGAGGGAGGACAACTGCAGCCTGCCAAGGTCCAGGGGCCTCCAAGACTAACCCGAAGCCCTCCTTGTGCCTTGGACATTGGGGCTCCAGGTTACTGAGGGGTCTGATCCTTGCTCACCTCCCCCTTGTTCCGGCACCCATTCACTACCATTCCCGTCTTTGCAGCTAGTACCTCTGTCAAAAACCATCCTCCTCATCAACACCAACAACCATCATTACCACCATTAACACCAACACAACTATCACCACCCCCTCCCAATATGACCACCACCACTACCACCCACAGCACCGTTACCACCATGAGCACTCCTATTACCATCAGTATAACCATCATTACACCATCAGCACTATCCCAACTGATACATCCTCATTACCATCACCACCAGCATCAGCATGTCCACCAGCACCACTGTCACGCCTCGAGCATAACCACCACCATCACCATCCCAGCACCAAGGGCAGCATTAGCACCATTACCAATATTGCCGCCTGCCCCAAACCACTGTCCTCACTACCTTTGCCATCTTCTCGTTCTCACTCCCTCCCCACAACCCCCTCCCCACTACGCTTTCTCCTTCTGCCCATCTCCACCCCTAGCAAGACAAACAGATAATGGACCATATTTTCTCCAGCTGGTGGAGAGCTCATAAGTGACCAGCTGAGGCACCCACCAGTCCCCAAAGACTTGCTGACACACCAGCTCTCCCAAGAGACAGACTTGCCCACTGATGTGACTGAGGGTCATAGCTGATGGCCTAGACTAGAAGCAGGCAGTCATGGGTTGAAAACTGACTGACCATTTGGCAGACTGATGACCAGAAACTGACCAACAAACCCAGGGGTCTGCTGAGCCTCCACCTACTGTTGTTGGCTTCACCCTCTCCATGGCTAGAAGGTGGCATGCCCCCTTTTTCCAGAGTCTTGTTTCCATGGCGGGTCTGGAAATGACCAGGAGAGGGGAGGGTACATGCTTCCAGCACCCCTGGCCCCCAAACCCTTTCATGCATCCACAGGGATGGTGGCCCAACCTCTGGCCTCCCTGAACTTTAGGACCTATTTCTCTGTCACCCCAATCACAGCAGAGCTGCTATTGCAACAAGATTTCAGGTCAGAGTTAAGGAAGCACTTTCCCAAGGAGAGGGGGACAGCCTCACACCAAGTGCATTCTCACCTCCAAGCCCTACAGTACAGCTCCCCTGCGTGGAAGGCTCCCCACCCCATTCACCCCTCTCTCCAGCTCCTCCTTCCCCTCATCCAAGGAGATTCTGCCACCAGTGATGGAGCTTGAATCTCACCTCCACCACCGATTGGCTTTGTGCCTTTGGGAAAGTTGCTTAAGCCCTGTGCCTCAGTTTTCCTGTAAAATCAGGGAAGTGATAGGGCTGTTGTGAGGATTAAATGAAAAGCATGAAAAAGCCTGGGAGGGGTGGGGCTCAAGAAAAGCTGGTTGCTGTTATTGCTACTACTGTTAGCAGCAGCAGCAGCAGCAGCAGGTCATGGCTCCCCTCACTGCATGGGCCCCTGCTGCCAGACAACAGAGGTGCCCCCAGGCCAGGGACCCAGCATGGCACAGGGAGATTGTCTGGGTAGATGGCTAAGTCCAAGGGGCCACAGATGCACAGGGATTCCAGGGAGGATTTGGGGCAGGGAGTTCAGGAGGGCCTGCTGGGTAGGTTTGCCTGGCTTTGGGGTGAAAGGACATCTCATTGACTCCTCGCATTTTGGGATCTACCCTGGACTCATACTAGGATTCCAGGTCACTGACAGGCCCCCCAAGCTTGAGCCTTAGAAGCAAGAGGGCCCCTCTGTTGCCTCTGCCTGGCTAAAGAGGCCTTATCTCCTGGAGGTGAGGGGGAAAATCCTGACAGCTATGATTCACTTCCCAGCCTGGTGCTCCCTTCCCCCTACCAGACCAATTCCCTCCCCCTCAAAGAGTTCCTGTCTTCTTGGCCCAGCTCCAGGGTGCAGAGGACTCAGACTTGCATGGTCTTAGATCCAGAGAGTCTGAAGGTTTGGGCTGCAGGGGTGAGGACTGAGGGACTAGGGGCTGGGCCATGGCCAGGGGTCACTTCATACCCGCCAATGATGGGGCTACCCAGCCCTACACCAGGTGTCTGCATCTCCCCAACACACCTCCTATGGTCTTGGATTAGGGCTGATGTGACTCCCCCACACACAACCATCACAGGGCTCTGTTTTAATGTCCCGTGCTGCAGTGTGCCCTCCCCATGTTTGACCCCCCAAGTGCATGGTCCAGAGTGTGAACATGCAGGGGGTGAAGTGTCCTAACCTAAGCCCTGAGCTGGGGGGATAGGGAGGGATGTGGCCTGGGGTTATTGAACTGGTGTTTGTGGGGCTCGGGCAGGGAAGCTGGTATGTTATTTACAAACACAGCAGCTGCTGTCCCAGGGAAAGAGTATGTGTGGTCAAGAGGCTAGATGTGTTTGTCATTTCCTGAGTTCGAAGGTCCAGAGGAGAAGAAAAGCTGTCTGCTCATTACCCGCCTCTCCCAACACCCATTGCCCTGTACCCCCATCACTGTGGGCAAGCTGAGGACAGCAGTGATGATGGCAGATGGGGTGGAGCGTCAAGGCTGGTGACTGCGATGGTGATGGTGGAGAGAGCCAGGTCCATACCATCAACCAAATGAGGGCCACTACTTTCACTTCTTCCCCTAACTGCCAAATTCTACACCTTTGCTGTCTGTGATCCCAGACTTGATGAAATTCTCCCCTCTAGACAAAAAAGATGGAGGAAATAAAAGGGGCCCTTCTTCAGCACCTTCGCCTCTGGGAAAGCCTCAGGGTGCCTTCTTGGGTCATTTCATCCATCCCCTTGCCTGGTTCAGCCTGGTCCCCTAGGGGAGAGGGTGCTGTTGGTTCCTTGCTCACCTTTGGAGAAAGCAGATCTGCTTGGTGTTCATCCCTGGACACGGCCAGTCTCGCCCACACCGCGAGAACGTCTCTGCCTGCTGACACCCACCACTGCCCCTGGAGCTTTATGCAAGCTTCCTTCACTCTCTACTACATCCCCATTTTACAAACGGGGACATTGAGGCTAAGAGTCACGGTTAGAAAGAGGAGGGCCAGGAATGGAGCTCAGGTCTGCTTGACACTGAAGCAGCAATCCTGCAGGAAGGGAAAGAAAAGAGGAAGGACCTAGCCACACAGATATCCTGGCACTAGCCACAATGCAATCTTTCCACAGGGTTCTTCTGGATGGTATCCTTTGCTGCATCAAGCGAGCCGCTCTTTCCATACCCGCTAAGGCAGTCTCCACAAAAGTAATTCAGGGGTGGAGGGAGACACAGAGGTGATGGTGGCAATAGTGTTGGTGATGGCAGCTTGTCCCCAGCTCCAATGGGGCAGAGAATGGTTGGGCCCTGGTGTTAGGAGAAGGGAGGTTTTTGCCTCCAGAAAAGCCAGGAGAAAACCTTGGTTAACAGGAGACCCCCTCGTGACCTCCTGGCCTTCCTGCAGCCCTCCTCCAGGTTCCACTACTGGGACCCATGCTGGCAGCCCTTGATGTCTCCCATGCCAGCTGGCTGGGGACTGCTCCCCACCCCTTGCTGCCCTCTGTCTGTCAGGCTGGCCTGAGCAGGCTGGGACGGGCTCCCCGTCCTGCCCTGCCACCGCTGACAAGTGCTGACTTTTCCTCCCCCTTGCTAGGCCTTCCTGAACAGGCTGCCTGTGTTTGGGGCTGGGAGGGGCTGGGGGGAGGCACTATGACGCCTCTCATCTTGGCCAGCCAGCGTGGCCGCCTTCAGGGCAGGCAGTGGGATGGAGACTGGGATGGCGGAGTTGGCTGCTAGGACCCGTGGATCTTCACAAGCAGCCTCTACCTGGGCGGGGGGACCAAGGCTGGGAAGGATGGTATGGCCTAACCTAACCATAGCCTGGTCAGCAGAATAGGATCCCACCAGGTCTTAGCGCGAACAAAAGGCTGGCCTGAGAATCGGGGTTCTTAAGCGTTTGGAGGTCTCCGATGTCTTTGAGAACCTGAGCAAAACTTTGCATCCTCTCTCAATCACACCATATTTTGCAGACAATTTCAGGGGTCTGCAAAACCTTCACCCCACCTTTTCTTTTTCCTGGAGATTCTCACTCTGAAATAGCTGCCTTCCTGATGTGGTGGCCGGACCAGAGAGTGTCCCCAAAAGGCCCACAACAGGAATTTGGGGGAGGCTGCTTGACGCCTCATTAAAACATTCCGAAGAAAACCCAAGTTCCCAGGAGGGCTCGGTCCCCCTCCTACTGCTCTATCCACAGGCAGTTCAGTGAGCTTGGGTGGGGGGAGGATGTGTTTAAGGGCAGGTGATATAAAAAGCTTCAACAAATCAATAAGAAAAAAAAAATAACCCATAGAAATGGGTAATGGCTCTGAGCAAGCTCTCTCAGAAGATGGGCAATAAAACAATGTAAAGACCAAAGTCATTGGTACTCAGCAAATTAAAATTACAAGAAATACCATTTTTCACCTATTAGAATGGCAGGGGTGAAACAGAAGGACTCCTCATTATATCCTATGGGATAGAGGGTGTGGGGAGAGAGGTCCTCCTGGTCAGTCTTGGTGTTGTGAGTATAAACTGGCACAAAATTTTTAAAGGGCAATTTGGCCATGTCTATTAAAATTAAAAATGTGCATGTTCTCAGACCCAGCAATGAGAAAATTTAGAAATATTGTACTGGGAAATAATCACGTGGGGACACAAGAGGGCATTTCAAGGAGCTTCCCTGCTCCTGTCTGAAATCACAAACACACACACACACACACACACACACACACACACACACACACACACACACACACGAAAATTATGAAGAAACAATCTAAATGTATATCCCTAGGGACTGCTTAATGAATCACAGGTTTTGGAGTACTATGCAGCATTAAAAAAAGATAAGTTAATATTTACTGATGCAAAGATCTTCAAGACATACCTTTAAGTAGAAAAATGCATGTGGCAGAGCCCTATATAAAAACTGATGCCATTTATTTAAAAAAATCAACCAAACAAACAGAAAACAACAAAACAAATCTACTTGATATGTACACAAATAGGTAGGATTTGAAAAAAGTTTCTAGCTCAGAATCTGGGACAGCCACTGTTTAATACATGTTGGTTTCTTCCTGTCTTTAAAAGTGAGCACCGTGGCCAAGCTGCCCCTGGAGCAGGCTGGGAGGGGTCCCATACACTTCCAGCCCGTGAGTCCACACCACAGTCTCTTCTGAGTCCTGCCCAGAGGTCTCCACACTCAAGGCCTGCCCCACACTGAGCTTTGGCCTCTCCCGCTGCAGTTTCTCCTACACATACACATGTGTGCACGCCAAGGGTGTCCTTAGGATGAGGTATCCACAAGGACAAGACCACCCCTTTGCCTCCTACTCACAATCTGTGGGCCCATCCTTTCCTCCAAACTTCACTCCCCCCACTCCTCCACCCCCAGTCTCCTGGGTACTCTTCTTCCCTGTAAGGCACAAGATGGACAAGCTGAGTCTGGCCATGGCCAGTGTCCTCCTGGTGGGATGCTCTTTGGCCCCTGACTGCGAGGGCACGGGAGATGTGAGCCTGGTCTTGGGGCTGGCTGGGCAGGTAGCATATAGGTTTGGTGACAATGGCTTTCAGCTGAGGTTGATGGGCTTGGTGGGCATTGGTGCAGATCTGGGAGCGGCAGCCCTGGGCTCAGGAGAGGGAGCTGGCAGGCTGCCAGCCTCTTGTTGGCTCCAGCTGGGCCCCGGGGGCCCACAGAATGGTGGGTGGGTGGGTAGGGTTCATCCCTGTCCCTCAGGCCACGTCCTCTAGCCCTGAAGCCAGGGAGGGTCTGATGCACTCACATGCCCCAACAAGGTCCGGGCGGACCCAGCACCAGCATCTCTCCTCCTACCCTATCCTCAGCCTTGGGCCAGGGCTAAGCCAGGCAAATTCTCTGCCTATACCTCAGCTTCCCTGGAGAGAACTGTGGGGCCCTGGAGACCCATACCCCTACACATAATGGCACATGGCTTGGCACTTGGTTGGCATGAGATAAATAATGGTTAGAGTGGTTGTATAATTTGGGTCAGTTAAAAAATGGGGACAATAACCTTTTTCCGAGGGTTGTTGGAAAGGTTAAGCTAGCTAATATACATAAAATGCTTAGAACAATGTATGGCAAGTAGAACACACTACAGAAGCATTTACTAAATACAGACAAGAAAACAATAGACCTGGGTGCACACGCACTTGCATATGCACACTCACACACAGGCACAACTGCACTCCTGCTAGTCCCATGCAGACTCACATCCTCAGACACATGTGAACTCACACATGGACTCAGAAACTCACAATCACACAGGCCCAGATGAACACTATGCCCAGAGTTCCACAGAGCCCTGCCTCAGGACACTCACACCCATCACTGTCCATCCCTTGACAGTCACATGCACGCATATGTGGGCACACACAGAGTTCACTGAGGGATGGACGGTGGGGAAATGGCACTGTCACCTGGCATTTGCCAGTGCTTGGAGCGTCTCTGCATAGGGTGCTGAGCCTCTCTGAATCTCAGTTTCCCCATCTACAAGTCTTCTTATGGGATGATATGTTTGGCTTTGGGGAGCCTTTGCTGGGGCCAGAATTATGCGGGCACAGGCACGGGTAAATGGGGAGTGCTGACAACCACAGAGGAATGGAACACCTCAGATCAGGGGATTCTTGGGCAAGTGTTTCTTTCATGCCCTCTTTTCACAGATGGGGCAATTGAGGTATGCAGAAGGACAGCCCCAGGTTACACAGGCATTAAGCAGAGCTGGAGGAATCCCAGAGCTCCTGCCTCCCCACATGGGGCTCTATGCCATGCGGGGAGCTGTTGCTGCTGAGGAGGAGGAGGCTGCCTGCCTGCCCATCTTTCGACTCTCTAGAAGGCAGATGCCTCCACCTGGCTGAGGGGCAGCAGGGGTCTTGAAGGCAGCACACAGGCAGACAGCCTCCTCAGGAATGGGCTGGTCCCCTGGGATAGGACTGCCCTGGGATCTGACTGAGGGGATGGGACACTCCCCATCCCAGGAAATGGTCTGCAGACCCTGGCCCAGGATGAGGAGGTGCTGCCCATTCGTGTCTCCAGCTCTCTGTCTCCGCCTGTCTGTCCCTATTTCTCTTTGCTGTTCGGGGTCTGTCCACCCCTCCTGCTTTGGGGAGCTCTCATCCCCTCCCCCGCTTTGTATCTGTCTCTCTTGTCTCCCTCTCTAGCTTTCTTCGCCATTCTGTCTCTTGGTCTCCACCCTCAGGGGAGTGTGCAGTCTTCCCAGGGGTCTTCCTCACTTACCAGTCCCCCTCAAGCATATTTCTCCTGTAGGGGTGTGCTGTGAGGTTAGTCTCCTTCAGGGGACCTCTATCCCTCTTCCATGCCGCACAACACACCCACCTCCCTAGGCCAACAGCTTCTACTCTGGGTAAAGCTGGACATGCGTGCATGGATGTGTATGTGTGTGATCGTGAGAGCTGGAGGGGGCCCCTAAATTCTACCCCCACCTGGGTGCTTCTGACTCCAGACCCAGAGCCCTGTGTCCGGGATTGCACACAAAACTTGCAGAAAACAGAGGCCCCCAAAGCAAAGTCTGTGGGGCTCCTCACCTGGGGTCAAAGCCCAGCCTTCTGCTAGATCACACTGTCATCTTCTAGGGAGACACAACCAGAGGTGTGGTGCTCACAGAAGCAGAAGATAGAAAAAGCCCAAACACAGATCTCCAAACCTGGGACCCCAAACCCAGGCTTCAGAAATAGGGAGACCAGGCATCTAGAACCCTCGGTCCAGACAGCTCAGAGATAGCAGGCAGGGAGGATCTTGAGTCACGGGGGGTCCCCAGCTAAAGTTCAGACAACTGGGGGAATCCAAGACTCCGCGCCCTAGACCCATCCCAAGGACCCAAGAGCCAGCCTGCAGCCTGTCCTGGGTTGTCGGCTGCGGGGGACTTACCAGCGCGTATGCGGAGCTGAGCACCGGGCAGCAGAGCAAGAGCGCCAGGCCGGGTGCGATCCGCGCGGCCCCCATCGCCATCGCCTAGGGCCCCGTCCCTCGGGGCAGCCGCCGCCGCCGGCCCTGGTGGTGGTAGGGGGTGCAGAGCCGCGTCAG
>NW_007727058.1:292749-322843 GCF_000696425.1 Galeopterus variegatus
TCTCTGCCGGCTGTGGTCGGCTGGGGACCCCCGACTTGGGGGAGGAGAAGGGGAAGTCCTCAAGGGCTGGGTCCAGACGTGGGCGGAGCTTATGTGCCAGGCGCAGGAGGGGACGCCAGAGCTCTAAGGAGGGGGTCTTAGGCCCCAAGCCTACCACCTCTTGTACAAGGTGGGGAAGCTGAGGCGGAGGAAGGGCCTGGGGATGCCTGGACTGGAGGGCTTTAAGGATAGTCGTAGGAAACCATTGTAACTGTTGGGGCCCTGGAAAGTATCCGGGCTAAGTGGCAGCCTCTGCTTACCCGCTTACCAATTCTGTGTCCTGGGCACTACAACTGTCCCGCTGTCTGGACTTCAGTTTCCTCATCTGTAAAATGGAGGAGTTGACCAGCTGAGTCATAGGGCACTTTTAACTTTACTGTTTAGTGCCCCCGAGGGTGGGTGGCCAAGCCTATGTGCTCCAGGGGCTCCCCAGACTCAGCCTATGGAAATTTAGCTCCTAAGAGCCCCCAAACCTGCTCTCCATCTCAGGGATGGCCCTTCCCCTCAGTGTGAGCGGGTTCTCAAGCCCAAGCCCTAAAGCTGCTAGAATCCAGCCGCAGCCACCCCTCCCAGGCCCAAGCCCGCCCATTTTCCAGACTGTCCCTACAGCTGTCTTCTCCATACGTTTCCATGACCATGTCCTTCCTCCATGCCCACTACCCTCAAGTTTCTTGCCCTGGCGTTTTCAAGGACTGTGCTGTTTGAGACAGTTTATTCCAAAGATGACTCTCCTCAACAGGAACTGTTAGCTAGTCTCCTGGCCTTCTCACGTTCAGTCCCTGCCTTTGTCCTTGCAGTCTCCTCTGCCAGGATTGTGCTTCTTGCTTGCAGTAAAGGACATCCCTCCTCTGTCCCCACATCCTGCATTCCTCGGGGGGCTGTGATTTCAGGGCTGCCTCCTATGGTGTGTGGGCTCCTTGGGAACAGGGACAAAGGCCCAAGTGAGCACCCAAAGAACACTTGTGGTTCTTCGCTGTTATGTTTTGATGGTCTGAGCTTTATGTCTCTGTTTCTAAGCGACTCTAAGTTTTATGGTTCTATGACCTTCCACCCTTCCTTGGTGATGAGAAAAGAACATTCATGGAGGGATTGGAAAGATGGAGAGGTAAAGCTAGGGGTTGATGTGGGTATGTCCTTCTCAGATCTGACACCAGAAAGCTCCAGTCTGATGGGCTCTGGGTCTCTTAAGGGCATTCCCCTAGTCATAACTCATATTCCTCACCCCAGAGTCCCCTGCTGGACATTCCACAGCTTTGGGCGGCACCATTGATCCCCTAACTCGCCCCCAGGCTTCTGGTTAAAGTGCCACCATGGGGGTGGGGGTGTCACACATTAACTGGTAGCACCCCAGCACCTGGCAGAGCCAGGCTGCCCTTTTTGACAGGTAGGCCCCAGGGCCACAGGGTCAGTTTCTGGTTAGTTTCAGGTCAGTTTCAATGAAGTTTGGAAAAGCCTGGCTGGGGGTGGGGAGTGGGAGTGAGTCCCTGTCTCTAATCCTCAGGCTGGAGCCTAGGAGGAGGAGCCAAGGTGGTCACTGGAGCTCACAACTGGAGCAGGGGCTGGACTCTGGCTCCACCCCTGCTGGTGTGGTACTGGGGCTGCCAGGCTTCTGCTGCCGCCACTGTGAGTAGGGCTGTGGCCAAGGTACACAGACCCTGGGGCCAGGGTGGGCACCAGACTCAAACAGGAAAGACAGAGGCTCAGCTCTCTGAGCTCTGCAGCCTGGTCTCACTCCTTCAGAAACCCCTTGCCTCAGCCTAGGGACTCTCTGGCACAAATGGCCCACATTTGCTTCTCAGTCACCACATTCCCCCAACACTCATCCCAACCCTAGCCCCAAAGTCAGCCTGCATCCCCAGCCTAGCCCTGATCCCAGACTGAGCTCTACTCCCATGATGAACCCTGTCCCCAGGCTGAGTCCTTATCCCAATCTGATCTCTAAACCCTGGCTGAATCCTGACCCCAGGCCAAGTCAACTCCAGACTTCTCTCAGGTTCCAGGCCCCTCTGGAAGCTTTTCGAGGCAAGGGGCCAGTAGGGGAGGGGATGGCCAGGCCATAAGTGAATCGAGGTGCCACTTTTACAGCCATTTTGGCTGCTCATAAACACCCCCCACCCGCCTGAATCACTGGAGGCTCAACAGCAGCTGGTCGGGCAGCCCCCTCCTCTTGCAGCAGGAGCCTGGCTTTCTCACCTCTCAGGAAGGTGAAGGGAGGGAGGATTGGGGAACATGGAACCGGAAGGCTCTGTCCCAGTCAGGGGCACCCCGAAGGTGACTGTGGGTATGGGCTTCCTGTCCTTGCTGATCCCATAGTCACAGGCCTCCTGCTGTCACATGCTAGGACAACAGATATGTCTCTGTGTCAGCATGTCTTGTCTGCCCCATGGCACAGCACAGGTGCACACACACTCACCCCATGGGGAGCCACAGCCTTGCTCCTCCCTCCTAGCTGTGCTCAGGTCCCTGGGCTCCCCGGGACTCCACTCACCTGGAGCCCACAGGCCTTCCAGGTAGGACCTGAAGCTGCAGAGAAGACTCAGGTTGGCCATGGGGAGGCCATGGATAGCCCATGAGCAGCTTCTGTGGTTCAGGCCTAAGCAAGGATGTTGATGTTGGGGACAGGGAAAGCCTGAGTCAGAACCTTCACTTGAAAAAAAATTAATTATTTTTTACCAAGCCCTGCACTGGCCCAGGACTTTGTCCCAGACCCCTGGTGGGGGAGCAGAGGCAAGTCCAAGAGTGCTAGTGCCCAGGTGCCCTGGGACGAGCCTTCCTCCCAGCCCTCAAGGATCTGCCTGCCGGGTGCCCAGGCCAGCTAAGCCCCTTGGGTGCATGTGTGCCTTGGTGGTCCTCTTCTTGTCCTGCCAAGTCCCTCTCTGAGTAACTCTCCTTCTCTCTGTCCCTGTTTAACCCTTCTGGTCCTTTCCACATCTCAGAAATATCAGGACACCCTAAGGTATGAGCACAGCCTCTACCAGTGACTTCATTCAAGTTTTAGGCACCCTGAGAAATCAGATGGGGGCTGGGGGTGGTTCATACCCATGTCACAGGCAGGAAAACTGAGACCAAAGAAGCCTAACCTGTGTACCCGTGTCTTGAGCCAGGAGAGATGTGGGGACCCTTAATCCATACCAGTCCTTGTCCTGACCCCTGCAGCCACACAGCCACCCCATATCTGACCCCTTGCTCACTGGAATTTGGGCTCCTGGTGTGAAGTCAGCCAGGAAGCCCTCTCTGTCCGCATCACCCCCTCTGCCCTCTGCTCCCCAGGCTCAGGGTCTGCTTATGCAGTTCAGGTCAGAGGCAGGGGGCTGTGGACAGGATGACCTTCCTCTGTGGGTCTGTAGAATGAGCTGTGGCAGAACCAGGACTGGATGCTGAGGATGAAGATGTGGACAGACAAGGAGAAAGAGACCACACAAGATCCTGGAAACCTCACTCCAAAGCCCAGTGATCCGGCTGGAGGCTGCCCTTCCCCCTGAGCCCAGCCTAAGCTGGTTTGTGTCTGGAAGTCCCAGGTTTGGCCTGATGAGGTGTAATGATTCACATGGCAGCTGCTGCTCAGCACATTCCAGCCATAGCCCCCAGTGCCCAGCACGTGAGGCTGCTGGCCCTGAACCACCCCTCAGCCACTGGGGCACGTTCCTAGGGCCCCATCCCCAGGAGGCATCCCTCCCCAGGTCTTCTGGATTCCTGGGGAGGGTACTACATGTTGCAGTTTCCAAAGTACTTTTTTTTTTGTCTTTTTCGTGACCGGTAAGGGGATCGCAACCTTTGGTGTGGTGTTGCCTGCACCGCGCTCAGCCAGTGAGCGCACCGGCCATTCCTATATAGGATCCGAACCCACAGCGGGAACGTCGCTGTGCTCCCAGCGCCGCACTCTCCTGAGTGCGCCACGGGCTCAGCCCACAAAGTACTTTTTGTTTTACAAGCTAGAAGGGGAGTCAGAGAGCTTGTCAATACCTGGCCTCCAGGGGTAGGAAATGGAGGCCCAGAGAGCAAAATGGACTGGCCAGGGCACATAGCAAGACCATGACAAACAGCACTTACAAGACTCCTGACCCTGGCACTGGGCTTCTCTGAAGTGTGCTGCGCTGAGGAGTATCCCAAGACACATAGGCCATTCTATGATGAGGGTAGTGGGGACCAGATTTCAGCTCTACAGGTCTGTGGGCAGGTGCCCTGCTATCTGTCAAGCCTCCCTGCTGCCCCGACCCTTGAACTCCAGAGCCTCTCCCTTTGCCGAGTGCACATGTACTGCCTTGCTCTTCCCAGAGTCCTTACTGGCCAGGGAAGCAGGGGATTGGGGCCTGTTCTGCCCTGACCTGAAGGGCCCTGAGCTGGACCTCTTCCTGCTCCTGACCTCGGTTTCCTGATGTGCCGTTAATGTGAACAGATGAGTAGTTTAAGGCTTGAAGGGCCTCTGTAAAGTGCCCAAGCGCTTGGGTCTTGAATGCAGGCAGGCCTACGACCATAAAAACCTGAGGTCCTCCCTCTCCTTGAGCCTTGGGGCCTCCACTGCAGCGCAGGCCAGTCTGTGTTCCTGTCGGCCCCAGCCCACGGCTCTGAGGGGCAAGTCTGGCCCTTAGCTCCGGGGACAGGAAGTCGTATTTTGGTCCTGGGTCCTGGGGAAGGAGGCAGGGGGAGAATGGTAGCTCAGACCCAGCCATGTTTACTCGGCCCGGCCCCCTCTGAGCTCAACAGGCTCCCATTCATTGGGAGCCCCATAAACCCTTTGGGGCTCCCTGAGGTTCAGAGCGCTTGGACGCCAAGCCTGGCTTCCACCCCCAGACCCAGTGGGGGTCACAGGCAGCAGGTGGGGCATGAGTGGGGCAGGGCTGGGGATGGTGGGTGGGAGCCTCAGACACACCTCAATTTCCAGATTTTTGCATTGGAGCAGCGGTTCCCGCCCCCTGCACATTGCAGAGCAGTTGGGAAAACCCAGGGAGGTGGTGGAGGTGGAAATATTCCCTTGATGGCCATGGGGCCTTCATAACTATTTTCTCTTAGATCAGGCTCCTGAGGGCACATCCTCAAATTGTGGCCTAAACCAGACTGACCTCCTGGTTGAGGCCCTACCCCCAGCCTTGGGTTGTTGACAACCCATTCACTGGCAGGGTGTGGGCATGGGTGCACATTCCACTGGAGTAGGGGGAGTCTCTCGCCTTCTCTGGCCCTCTCTTCCTCATCTGTTCAACAGGAGATCTTCACTGGAGGCGGACACATTGGGATTGGATAGGTCATTGAGCGATGGGGCCCTAGGGTCTTCTTACCCCTATACATGGTGGGCCCTATACATGGTCTACAGTCCTTTGGTTGTGTTTTATTTGGATGTGTTAAGGCCTTGACTTGTGGTCCCTAGAAATAGAAGGGAGGCAGCAACAGAGCTTGGTGGAAAGAACTGTGGCTTGGGAGTCTGAACCCTGCCCAGCTCTCCTGTGACCTTGAAATAATCTTACCCCTACCCCAGTCTTCAGTTCCCCCAGCCGCTGACTGGGGTTAGAGTGCGCGCTCTACAAAACCCTCAGCCCTGAAGTTCCCATGCTGGGCAGCTCTGAGGGAGGCCCCTGTTGGCATGGGGGGAGGGGAGGGTAGGAGGAAGGCATCCCACCCTAGGTCCCCTTTCAGCAGTGCCCTCATGTGCCCTGTGCAACCTTGCCAGTCACTGGGGACCCTGGTGAGGGGCCAGAAGAGGGACTCATTTCCCAGACGCCTTCCGGGTGGGGTGTGACTTCCCGCTCCAGTGGTTGTAAAATCCCCAGAAACCTGGTGGGTCCCTAGTGTGTGTGTGGGGGTCTGTGCCTCGGAATACCCCCCTCCCAGGCGTGCTTGACACGTGTTTCCTCCTCTCCCGGCTTGGGCTCCCGCAGCTGCTATTTATAACCTTTAAGAGCTCCTGCCGACTGCAAAGTTTTCTTAAACTCAAAATATCACCGAGGTCCTGGGCACGCGTTCCAGAGGCCGGCTGGGTCCTGTGGTTTGAAGGAAGGAGGGGGACAGGAAGGAGATGGTGGGGAGGGGATTAGCTCAGACTGGGTCCTTGCTGGGGGGGTGTGGTGGGGAGACCCTGGTAGGGAGCCCCTAGTCTTGACACTCTGGCCCTCTTTGGCCTGGAGGAACTCCCTTCGTAGGTGGTCCCTGGTCATGCTGGGCCATGTGAAGGTGGCTGGGCCATCTCTCTTGGGCCTTAGTTCCCTCTCATCTTGAATGCCTCTGGGGACACTAGCTGGGGTGAGGCAATGAGCTGGTGGACACTGGTAATGTCTGTGGGGCTGGGATCAGGGCTGCTTCTGCCTGGCTCTCCAACACCCAGCACAGAGCCTGGCCCAGAGGCACCATGGACATTGGCTGAACTGGCTAGAACAGGGAAACACTTTGGGGAAGTTTATAAAACTGTGTGTGGGAGAGCAATGTCCACAGAGGGGCAATGGCGTGCCAGGGGTCACCCCACTCATTCAGACCAAGTACCAGGCCTTCTGAACACCCATGCCCTCTGAGGTTCCCGTCACTGTGGGAGAGGCTGAAGGGCCCTCAGTGACAACAGACAGGTCACCACCTTGGAGGAGGTTCCAGGGATAACAGGACAGTGGCTATGCATAGCTCAGACACCTCCCTGAAGCTAGAGGGGGCACTGGAAGCTGGCCAGGCTCAGCAAGGGTAAGACACTGCCTGAAGTCACATGCCCAGCTCCTGCCTGCCTTGGCCACCACCCTGTTCCTGGGTCCCCCTACCTCCTCAGGAGTTAGTGAAAATCTCCGTTTCCTGGGTGGACAGTGGAGGTCCTGAAAGCTCTGGGCTCAGTCATGTACTCCTTGGGGAGGCCTGTGGTCTAGGCCTCCCCCAGCCTCGCTGCACTCCTTTCCTTCACTGTCTTTCTGAGCTGGTGTTGGGAACACAGAAAAAGGGGACCAGAGCATTGACCTCCGGGCCATCCAGCACATCCTGTCCCTATTGGCAAGACCCTGTTCCCACACAGCTGGCTCTGGAAGCCATTCCCAGCCCAATGAGCAGAGCTGTGTCGAGATGGAAGGGTGGCCACCCTGTCCCTCCAACTCAGTGGCTCCACATCAATTTTCTGGCTTAAGCATAACCACAGAGGGTGCCTTGGGGAGGGAGGGGGGCAAGGAAGTGATGACCCGGCAGACAGAGGGGAGGAGGGAGACAGGAACGAGTTCTGAAAGCTCAGCCCTGCCTGCCCTCCAGGGCTCCTTGCAGCCCCCTGTGGTCCCCTGGATCAGGGCGCTCATTCCTCAAACACTTGCACACTTCCTGTGTGCTGGGCTGGGCTCTGAGAATGAGCAGGTAAGGCCCATGCTTTTGGGAGCCACCCCCCCACACCCCTCCCACTCCCAGCTTGTGGCCTCTGCCCCTGTTCTTCTTGCTGTCTGCCTTTCTGAGCCTGATGGCTCTTGTGTGACCTTCAAGTGTCCCTCTTCTCTAGTCTTCTTGGATCTGCACCCCTCAACCCCCAGCAGAGTGAGCCCTCTGGACTCCCGATTCTTCACGAGGGAATTTAGCACTGGGCAGGAGGAGCTGCTGCCTCTGTCCTAAGAGACTGTGAGCCCCTGAGGGCAGGGGCTGAGTCATCTCTGTGGCCCTGCTGGGAGTCCTGATCTCTGGGAGAGGGCATAGCTATTGGCTGGAGCTTTGGACTCCTTACCCCTTAGTCTCTCAGTGGCTATTGTGAGGGCCCACCTCTTCTGAGCCTCAGTTTCCTCATGAGGAGGGAGCACATCCCAGGATCTCAGAAGGACCCTCCTAGGCCTCCATGGCCCATCATTCACCGTTAGAAACTTCTCCTCCAGGGATCCCCATGGGATTGAGTTTACCCATGGCAAGTTTTCAGAAAATCAGGGAGTGGTCTCAGGATTGGTTTGGAGTGATTCTAGCCCAATCCTTAGATGGGAGACTGAAACCTGGGAAGCCTGGGCTGCTAGAGAACACCCACCCTAGTCCCCCAGCCTAGACCAGTTCAGCTGTCCCTGCACTGCTGCCCTCAGGGGGATGATGGGGGTGGGGACACTAGCACATCCTCTCTCTGGACCCCAAAGTCAGGCAAGGGGGTGCCTGGAGGTGGTGGTGATGGTTCCTCCTTGTTTTCCTGACCCCAAAACCACACCTACAATGATTATAGGCCAGACAGGGGCCAGGAGCATGCTAGTTGGGGGAGGGCTGGGGCATGGGTCTTGGGGCCTACCACAGCCCCTGCTGCACCCACCGCAGAGGCTCTCCTGCTTATCCCCGCAGACCAGAACCCCTGAAGGCAGGGCCCCCTTTAGATGGGTGAAGTTCACCATCAGGCATGAACTCCCCAGTCCCTCCCAGTTTGCCTGCAGCCTTGGATGAACCCCTGTACTCATGCAGAACTCCGGCCCATCTCTCCCCTGTTGACTCACCCTAAACTCCAGCCCCTTATCCCCACTGAGACCTGGGCCGGGGGTAGATGTTGAGGCAGTGGGGGAAGGATGCCCCAAACTGATGTGTTGTGGGGACTGCACACCTGCTGAGCTGACCCAAACCTTCACCCCATTGTACAGGTGTGAAACTGGGGTTGCCAGGGCGGGGGCGGGGGGAGAAGCTCCAGGAGTCAGTAATGGGGCCACCACCAGAACTGGGTCCTCTACCCCCTGCCAACCCTGACATGGATCTCAGGACCAGCAGTCCGATCTGCTTTGGATGGGACAGATGGTGCTTGTGTCTCCTAACATTCCAATGATCCCCCTAATACAGTTTCTCCATCCGACCTAGCTCCAGACCTCTCGGACACAGAGCCCCTGACCTCAACCTGGGCTCCAGAACCTCATGAGGCTCCCTGGAGCAGAGGGTTTCAAGTCCAGATGCTGCAGAGAGCTGAGTGCTTGGCATTGCTGCTGCCCATCTGCTTCAGGCCCTGCACTTGCAGGTTCCTGGGCAGGTCTGAGGGGTCACTCCACATTCCCGGGCACCTGCAAGTCTCTGAACCTGCTGTGGTCTCCCTGCAGTCCCCAAGGCTGGCCCAATGGGAACTTGTCTGCCTCCCAGCCATCCCTCTTTCCTTTTTGCCTTCCTTCTGCTTGCCCTGGAATCTAAGATCTGGGAAAGGAATGGGTCGGGAGCCTTCCAGAGAGTTCTTTCCCACGAGAGCCGAGCTCTGACCCCGTCCTTATCTGGCGTGGATGTGCCAAGAACAACACAGATGCTGAGGCTCACAAGCCCCAAATCCAGGGATGCTGACCTCCCTGGCCCAGCTGCTCTGCATGAGCCTCTGTTTCCCTCTTTGTGAACAGCATGGGGGCAGAACCTGGGGTGTGTGGGAGGAGGCAATGGAAAGGCCCCAAACACCTGGACACACATGTTCCCACATACATGCGTGTACACTCAGACCACGCCGGGCAGGTCTGGTAGAGTTCCTTGATTTCTATTGCTTTTAGCCTCGCTCCTCCTTCCCAGTGCTCCTAATTTCCACCCAGACTTCTTTCTGTACCCGTGAGCTCGAAGGTGTGTTGCATAAGGGATGTGTGGGGGAGAGTGTGGATGTGCGTACACAAGCACGCAAAATTATGTGTGTGACGGTGTGTGGACGTGTGTGCAAAGACATCTAGACTGTGAGGATATGTGTACAAAGGTGTGTGGGTGGGAGTGTGCCTGCTCTTGGCACAGCACCTGTGAACCAGGGGTCCTGAGTGAGTGTGTGTGTGTGTGTGTGTGTGTGTGCACATACACACTTCAGTATGGTCTCGTTGGCCCCTGTGCTGGTGGAAAGGGACCAGACAGGATGAGCAAAGCCAGAGTGGGGAGTGTGCAGGGACCAGTGGGTATCTCCAGACAGACACAGACACACAGCGGGGGCGGATTCGTCTGACTGGGGATCCTGTGTGAGTGTGTTTCAGACATGAGCGCACCGGGTGGGTGGGTTATATAAATACCTACATGGCAGGTACTGGAGTTGACCCTAACTATTCCTGGTTGAGGGCTTGGGCCATTTTTAATGCAGCATCTGCACCCTGGGCCACAGAGGGTTTTTGTGTGTCCACTAGAGGCTAGGCCACAGCTGGTGCTGGGTGGGGCAGAGTGGGGACAGCCCTGGTCTGGTGGGGCCACCACAGCTAGGAGGGGTTTGCAAGGGGACAGGGAGGCCCTCCCAGCCAGCACTGCCTCTTCTGCTGTCATCACCATTGTCGACTCCTTGTCACCCTCCTGGCTTCATCTCCATAACTGTCATCCCTGTCCTTGCTACTGCCTCCATCTCATCACCATCCCCTCTGTCACAGCCGCCCATGTCCACCCTCTCTTCCTGCATCCCTGTCTGGAGCCCACTCCTTGTGCACTTGGGTCTGCTTGGGGGGTGGTGAGAGGTGAGCCTTTCACTGGCTCAGAGCAGAGGCTAGGGGTGACAGGGCGGTGTATGCACATCCTTCCCCAGGGCAAACTTTGTGCCTGACGCTGTGCTGGTGTGGGGAAAACACATAAACTGCAGTGTTTTTCTCTCCATGCTCTAACTCAACCACAAGCACAATTGCAGAAGACGGACTTCTGACTTCAGTGACCAAATGTGTGGAGATTTCTCTCCATTGGCAAGCAAGCAACCAAGCAGTTAGTTTCTCAGGGGACACCAGTGGGGTGTCCTCCAATTCAATTCCAGCACTATCTACCTGGAGACAGCGTCAGATGCCACAGGTTGAAGGCTCAGTCCCCAGAACTGTCCCCCATTTCATATGCCAGTCATGAGTTTAGGCCTCTGGAACTTTTGACTGACCAGCTATAAATCAGGGTCCTCACAACCCCCCTCCTTGGGTTTGATTAGTTTGCTTGAGTGGCTCGCAGAACCCCGGAAAGCACATGCTCATGTTTACTGGTTTATTATAAAGGATATTACTATGAGGAGATGCACAGGACGAGGTATGGGGGAAAGGACAAGAACCTTCCACACCCTCCCCAGGTGCACCACCCTCCAGGAACCTCCACATGTTCAGCTATGCGGAAGCTCCCCAAACTCTGTGCTCTTGAGCTTTTATGGAAGCTGCATTACGTAGGCATGATTGAAGCATGCACAACTGTGTAGAAATGTGATTGGATAAAAAGGGTCTGATCGAACACTGACAGACTGGGTGGGAACCCAGCAAGGCCTGTGTGTTCAGATTCTTCTTGGCCTCTATGTGCAGCGTTCCCTTCCTCCTGGGCATGGGGCAGGGCTCCTCCAGAAATGGGGGTCTTATGACCTATAATCAGATAAGAGGTCAGAGAATTTCCTGCCTAGGGAAAAAAAAGGAGCAGGTGAGAGGAGAGCACGGAAAGGTGAGAGAGTAGCATGAACTTCGGACGAAAAACAATATTTAAATATCATGTCACACTGACCCACCTCAACAACCCTCTCTCCCCGCTTCTTCTGAATCGGCTCCCATCTCTCTGTCTCTGTCTCTGTCTCTCTGTCTCTACCATAGGCGAGGGTCTCCAGTTTCTCCATGATGGGCTGGGGGAGCCTGTTCTTCCTCCCAGCCAGCGTGAACTGTTTGCCTGAGACAGTCGGTCCATCCAGTCAAACAACCACTCAATTCAGACTCCTAGTCTGACTGACGGGTTTTTTTCCCCCTGCTAAATTTACTTGCATTTTTGACTGAATTGGCCATTCAACAGAGTTTGTGTCCACACGCCCCTACCCCGCCCATGCCAGCAGATGAACAGGCTCACAGACAGCCACGCACACAGTGCCGGGAGCGCCCAGACACGCTCATGCCCTCGCACGGTCACAGCCTCGCGCCCACGGCGACAGTGTGAGCACACAAGACTACACGCTCCCACACAATCACACACGTCCACACCTCATGTGGCAATGTCTGCATGCCTTCAGCCTGATTCTGGGGGAGCCTTGGGAAAATGGGGGAAGAGGGAAAGAGCTTGGCCCAGCGTCCAGAGCTGGGCAGAGCCCCCAGGCCCCCTCATCCAAGGCCAGCTCATGTCACACCCACCTTCCTCCTCCCTCAGCCCGTCTAGGTGGGGCTTCTGGTCATCTCAGGCCGCTGCTGAGCCCCTGCAAACCTTAATAGCAGCTCCCAGACCCCGAACCTAAAAGGGGACTCTTTTTTTTCTTCCAAGGACAATAAATATTTGCTCTTTGGGAAACTGCTGGTGGGAGAGTACAGGGTTTGGCCCAGTGGCAGAGAATGTCCAAGACAGTTCAGGGAGGCCACAGACCATGCTGGGGGGAGGGGCTGGGCCCCTGTCCGGAAGCTGACCAGCAGGCAGAGCTGTGGAGCTGGGGCTCAGGGCCACACCTCACTCACTCCCTCTGACCCCAGCCCCAGGCTTCTGTTTTCTGGGTCCCCCCAACCACTGTGTTGTCACCCCTCCTCCCATCGCAGACCCGTCTACCCCAAACCTCACTCCTCAAGAGCCTTTTTTCTGCTCCTATTCACCCTTGGCAGCCCCCCACCCCTTCTCATGCACTCAGAATGCACAGCTGCAACTTGCATTCTGACTCTTTGGACTAAATAAGGGGCTCAGTGTCCCCAGACGCATTTTCAGTTTCCCTCCTTAGACTAGCCGCTGAGTGCAGGCCAGGCACCTGAGAACAGACCATACCCATGAGGTCAGGGCTGTGCCCTCCTTCCATAACGGACCAAGCCTGGCCAGTGTTGTCCCCAGACTGTTCCCCATGAGGCCCTGGTCCCTGGAGGCTCCTGCCTGTCCATCCCTCCCTCATGCTGGATTGGGCTCCCAAATATAGCGGCCGTGGCCACAGCCGGCCAGGACACCACAGCCCTAAGCGTCAGTCCTGGGCCAGGATCAGAGGGGCAGGAGCTGATTATAGGTCTCTGGGCCAAACCCAGGGCTTTCCTGCCAGCCCGCTGAGCCCTGCCACCCCCACCCCTAGAACCACAAGGTTGGAGCATCTGGTCCCCGTCAGCACAGTGGGCAAAGGGAGGGGCCCGAGGGCTGTGTTTGGCTTGCCCGAGGACAGAGTTGTCTGTGTGTGGTGTTGGGGTAGTGAGGATGGGCTGGGCCTCAGGGGCAGAGACTGTCCTCTGAACCTAGGATCACCTTGCCCCACCCGTGGCCATTGCACAGGTGGGGAAACGGAGGCCAAGAGGAGAAAGGACCAGCCTGGTCACAAGAGCACGGGGAGTCTCTTGCCACCTCCCTGGGCATTCTTTCCCATATTTCAAGGCCAGGGGCTGTGCCTCCGGAAAGCGGGCCACATCCTGTTGGTGGCAGAGCAGCCTTGCTGGGAAGTCCTCCTTGAAGTCAGACCGTCTCCCAAGTCTCCAGAGCCATGGGGTGGTGCAGAAATTCACATTCTTCTCCTAGTCCTCATGCCTGCCTCGTGCTGCCTGTAGCTGGAGTTTTCCAGCAGCCTCCCCAACCCCCCACCCCTAGGCCACGGTGTCCCATCTGTGTAGCTTGGCAGGGACCTAGGAGCACCATGTGGGTCTGTGTTCGTGGTGCTCAGCATGCGGTGGTGGGTCCATGTCTATGTGGACACACATGTGTGCCCTGGAGGGTGAGCTGCAGCCCATAGGCCTGCCATGCCAGGACAGGGTCCCCAGGACCTGCTGCGCGGCAACATTTGACCTACTTCTAAGGCTCTGGGTCTGGCCCAGGCCGCGTTCTTGACTCCTCCGGGAAGTGTGGGCCTGCATCCCAGCCCGGAGGCTGTGGGCCAGGAGGGGCGGGCCAGGGCGGGCCAGGGCAGCCCGCGGAGTCTGCAGCCCAGGGGCCAGAGGCACGTGGGGAGCCCGACCCTCCTCCCCTGCCTCTGGCTCTTGGGCCCAAGGGATAGCCAGGTTTCACCCCGCCCAACCCCCTCCACGTGGCCACCATACTCTGAGCTCTCCGAATTGGCTCTGACGGGATGAGGAACATTCCTCACGCTCTTCTGAACACTACCAGGGAGGTCTGCCAAACACCCACCCCTGCCGTTTGCCAAGAGTTTACCCTCCCTCCCGCCCTGCCCTTGTCTAACACAGGGCAACAGGCATGCTGATCTGAAAAACCATCAGCCCCTGTCCTGGGTCCTGGGTCTGGGGTTTGGGTTTAGTTTATGGTCCTGGAGTCTGGGTTTGGAGTCCTGGATCCTGGGTCCTGGGTCTTAGGTCCTGGATCTGGGGTCTGGGTTAGAATCCTGGGTCCTGCGCCTGGGGCCTGGGGTCTGGAGTCTAGGTTTAAGGTGTGGGTTTGGCATCCTGGGCTTGGGAGTTTGGGTTCAGGGTTTGGGTTCTATGACCTGAGTCTGGGTCCCCAGTGTGGGGTCTAGTCCTGGACTCTGGGTTCTGGGTTCTAAATTTGGGGTTCAGATTGTGAAACCCGAGTCTGGGGTCTGGGTTTGGGATTCCAGGTTCCAGGTCTGGGGTCCGGGTTTGGATCCTGGGTTCTGGGGTTTTGGGTCAGGAACCAAGGTCGGTTCCCATCCCTTCTATGCCCCCTGCTGGCTGGTCATCATAGTCAAGGCACAGCTTGTACCATCTTATCTCTTCAGGCTGTTGAGAGGGGTCTCAGCCGATGGACAGGGCAATGGCATGAAGAGTAGGCCTGAATTGAGGTGGCCTTGGGGGCAGCCGCTGGCTGCATTAGTATCCCTGGGTGCCCTCTGCTGTCACCAGAGCTCCTGTCAGTCAGTCGACAAATCCCCCTGTCCCCCTTCACCCCACTTTAGGGATGGGGCTTGGCAAGGGGTTCCAATCCTCCTGTGAAAGGTGGATAAACTGAAATATTTGGGATTTTTCTTCATCTGACATTTATTGAGTGCCTACTGTGTACCAGGCCCTGGGGATATATAGCTGTGGAAGAACAAAACCTCCCTCCTGTGACAGCAGACACTCACGGGAGGGAGGACACACACAAGAGATGAGACAACAAAGAAACAAGTTCCCTTTAGGTTGTGAGGGGTTGGGAAGTTGGGGAGAGAGACAGGGAAGAGGGAGTGGGTCCAGGGTAGTCTGAGGAGGCTTCTCATAGGAGGTGACATCTCACGGAGACCAGGGGGTGACAAAGATCAAGCTGTGGCTAGTATCCCAGAGAAGGATAGTAGGAGGAGGAATCAGCCTGTGCAAAGGTCTGAGGTCTGGAAGGAACCCGGAAGGAGACCAGTGTGACCAGGCGTCTCCTTCCTCAACCCACAGGCCCCTCAGAAGTCAGGCCCACATCTTCCCCTGTGTTCCCCTTAGCTGGGGGGAAGGGGGGGTAACGTGCTTGCCCCCAGAGAGGGATCTGGGACATGGCATGTGCAAGTCTGCTTCAGACTCAGACATCAGAGCTGGGGGAGCTGAAGAGGGTAGGATCCAGATCCCTGCCCTCCGACTGTCCGGCCCCTCAGACCCTGCCTGCAGGATCTGGCCTGCTAGGCTGTTATTACTGAAGGGCATGAAGCTCAGGCTGGGACCTGGGAGAGGGTGGTGAGTGCCAAGCCTTGGTATGGCCTGTCTTTGCTGTCCACTGCTGCTGGCTCCTCCCCTGCCCCGCTTCCATACCCACCTGCCCGCCCCCTGCCTGCCCCCTGTCTTGCTCCTCGCCTCCGACAACCAATCCTGCTGGAAGTAGCGGTGGTGGAACCTGGAAGGGCTCGGCTGATCCCTGCAGAGTCCCTGCTGGGGGCTGGGCATTCATCACAGGTTTGAGGGTGGCCCTGTGGTGAGCCCTGGGGCACTGTTGCTCCTGGAGCCAGCAGGTGCAAGCCCAGAATTAGAACTCAGATAGTCAGAAGCCCGGCCTCAGCCTCTGTCTGAGTCCTGGTGAGGGAGTGAGAATGATTCTGTGCACCAGTCCCCCCTGTGGAACCTTGTCTGCCCTGCGTATGAGGGAAGGGAACAAGACCCCCTGCCACACACAGGAAGGTGGCACTGTCTGGCTGGCTGCAGGAGCCTGCCTAGGCCAATCACAGACTTGGAAGCCAAGGCCCAGGAGGCCCATGTCACTCACCTACCACTGTCTGAGCTGATGTTGGTTGTTTCCAAGGGATGGCAGTTGTGTGAGGATGGAAGAAATGGGGTGGGGAGTATGGGTGGCCCTGTGCATGTCCTCTGCCCTGGGCCTTGGTTTCCCCCCGTGGTGAGTGAAAGGGATTGGGCAGTGTCTTGTTGGCTGTGCCTGTGGGTGGCTGGAGCCCTGATGGGGCATCCAGAGGCAGTTGCCTGGATCAGCAGGCCTGGGTGTTGGGGCCGCCCAGAGGCGACTGACTCTCTGTTTCCCCCTCCCCTCTGGCTTTCTCTTCATCTTGTGGTATTTCTGGCTCATCCCTGCTGACCCTCCCCCCACCCCTTTCTTTCTCAATAGTGTTGCCAAACATCTGGAAGAAAAGTGAAAAACTTGCCCCCCCTCCAGTCCCGGATGTTGTCAGATATCCAGATGTGGGGTGCTCTGCCCTCCAGATGAGGGGAGGAATGTGTTTCAGCCAGGAGGGAGCCTGGCCCCAGCCCTGGACTACTGTCCCCTCGCCATGAGACTGAGTGACAGGATGAGAGGGACCTGGACCCAGCAGGAAGAAGGTGGGGGTGCCCCAGATAGAGGACCCTGTTCCGCAGCAGCCCTTCTCCACACTAGAGAAATCCCTCGGGGCTTGGGGTTGTGGGCACTGCCTCTGAAGTTTCTATCAAAGGCTCCAGGCACTTAAAAATAACCAGGAACACCTCCTTCCCACCCCCAGGCACAGACGCTGGGCAAGGAACAGAGTCCAATGTGCTTGCAAGATGTCCTCTCTCTTGGTGTCCTGTGCTGGAAGGGCCTCATGCCACCTCAGTCTTCCTACCTCCCCACATGGTGGCCTGGCCACGTTGCACCCTGTCACTGCTATCTGCTGAGGGCTGGGCACCAGGGGCAAGCCCTGCTCAGCACCCTGGGGTCCCTGCCAAAGGGGTCGGCAGCAGGAAACCTGGGGGTAAAACCTGAGAAACAGGCCTCAGGGCCAGGCAAGGCTGTTGAATTGGCATGGGGTGACTGCCCTCGAGGGAGTGGCACCCATTCTACTGCCACTAGGGGTGCTCTTTGGACCCACAGCTGGGGCTGCAGCTGCCTGCCATGACCAGACACTCACACAGACACATAGAAACACCCAGACGTAAACACACAGAGGCAGCACCCACAGACACACACATGCACATAAACACCCAGATACAGACTTGCAGAGACAACACACAGATACATGGACTGTTCCCCACATAGACACAGACATGGCACACACGGACCCCCCACACACGAAGGCACCCAGACAACACACAGATGCACATAGACTGCCCCCCAAGACACACAAAGACACCCAGACACAAACACGTGGAGACACACTTGTCAGCCCCCCCCAACCCCTGCTCTGATGTACACAGACGCAGACACAGGAATTCAATGCACAGATGGGAAGTTCAGCTGAAGAGGTGCCCTTAGGTAATCCCAGTCCTTCTGCCCCAGCACAACACGCAGCACACACTCAGTCCGACTTTGTTCACCTGATCAATTTATTGACTTGCTGAGGGGCAACAGGGTCCCTGTGTGCCTGTGCATGTGTGTGCATGTGAGTGTGTATATGTGTGTTGAGCGGTGGCTTCTGTCCACCTTCCCCCTCCCTCTCCCCAACAGGTGACTGGGAGGAATGGAGAGCCCTCCCCTCTCCCCCACCCATTCCTGAGCCTGAACAATGCCCTCCCCAGACCCCAAAATAGCCCCTGGGCTGAGCCAATGTCCTTTTATGGCCCTGTCCCTATTGTGCACTGCAGGGGTGGGGCTGGGGTCATGAGGTGTCCAGGCAGAATAAAGGCTGGGTGTTGGCGGCTCACTTACCCTGCTCTCTGCATCTTCTCTCCACGTCCCTGTCTGTGCTACAGCCCCCATGGCCCCCAAAAAGCCAGAGCCCAAGAAGGATGAAGCCAAGGCAGCTCCCAAGGCAGCTCCAGCTCCTGCACCTGCACCTGAGCCTGAGCGTCCCAAGGAGGTTGAATTTGATGCCTCCAAGATCAAGGTGGGTGTGGGAACTGGGTTGTGACAGGAGGGCAGGGCAGGTGAGTGGACCCCAGAGTGGACCTACCCAGTGGCAGATCAATCTCCAGAAGAGAGCAATGAGCTGAAGCTGGAAGCTTCTATGAAGAGGTCAGACAAGCCCTGCTTACTTCAGGCATCAGGAGGGCTGCAGCGGGAGGGAAGGTGGTCGGACTTCAGGCAGGACTTCCCTGGAGCTGCTAAGAGCCCAGTGCACTCTAAGGGTGGAGTCTGGACTGGGGTTTGAAGGGAATGTTTCTTTGGTAATTTTGGAAACTGACTCTCCCTGTCCCTTCTCCCTGGACTTCACTTCCTTGGGGAATCCTGGAGCCAGCTGTCCCTCCAGCTCCTGCAGCCAGGCAGGGATCTTCTTTGTCTGGCTGGGGTGTTCTAAGTCCATGCTGAGTCCCCCAGGATGAATGAAGTGGGGAGTAAGACCCCTGCCCAGGCTGGGTCACATTCACACCTGCCGAGGTCACTGAGCCCCAGAGCTGGTAGAGCCCTCCTGGGCCTCAGCTTTTAAGTGGGGAAATTGAGGCAAAGGCTGGATAGGAATAATCCCAGAAGTCATTCAGGAAGCTGGTCACTGAGCTATGACCAGTGGCCCTGGGAGCCCTTCCCTGGCTGGGAAGTCTTTCCCAGAGTCCAAACTTGGAAGACAAGCCGTGACTCCCATCTGTGGCATCCACATAGTGGCACGCACCCTGTGACCTGCCTGTTCCCTGCTCTTGGCTGGCTACTGGTCACTGCTGCTCAGGCTGCCTCCTGAGGGGACCTGTGGAGCCTTCTCCACCACCACAGGGCCAGCAAGACCTGTACCCCACCTGCACAGATCCCCCTCCTGTTCATGAGCCCTTCCCAGAGGCACCTGCCCGTGTCCCTCAGGACATGGGTTCAAATCCCAGCTCTGCTCCATCTTAGTAGCCAAACTCCTGCGCTGCTCTGAGGCTTGGTTTCCTTAGCTGTGAAATGGGGTGATAAGCTCCCCTTGAAGGGCTGCTTGGATCCATTCAGAGCAGATGCACTCCGGAGTTGGCCGCCGATCCCTGGACCACCCCTGGGCCTCAGGCTTGCATCCTGCAGGCCCTCTGGTGAGGCTCTAACCATGAGGGGCCTGTGGTGGCATTGTCCAGTCTCTCCGGGTCTGAGGTTGGCATAGACTCCCCTCTGAGAGGCAGGGATAATGAGGCCCTTCATGTGCCCTCTTCCCCCACAACCCAGCTGGCAGGTGCAGGGCAAGGAACCTTTGCCAGGAGCTGGGGAAACCCAATCTCAGCGGGTTCCCTGTGAAGAGTGCTCTCAGGGGACCAGGAATGACAACTTGTTCTTCCCAACATTGGGTTGGGCCAGAATCCAGGAGAGACAACCATGGCAGGGTGGCAGGGACAGGGTGTCCCTCTGCACCATTGTGCACTGTGGAGGTTGATGGGACTCCAAAGGAGCAGCAGTGAGACAGACATCAGTCGTGTCCCTCTCTCCCAAGCTCCTTTCCCTCCTGTGACCTTGACCTTGGGGTGAGTGACTGCAGTGATAAAAATAGACATGGTATCTGGTGAGGAGGGGGACATCAGGTCTCAGAAGGCCTCCTGACCTCAGGGTGGCCCCAGTGCGGCCTCAGCAAACACTCAGACTCAGCAGCACTACCCTGGCTCCATGCTGTACTGGGTGCAGAGACTGCTTCGGGGCCCACAGACAGGGTGTGTGAGGCACAGGTGTGAGTGACCCAGGGGGCTCTGTGAGGGGTAGACACATGCAGACACATGCACACATGTGTGAACACACATGGGCACACCACAGACTCCCTCCCTACAAACATGCTGTCATGCTGACACAAGCCCTCCGGCCTGCACCCCCAAGGCTTCCCATTTCACTCATATCAACAGTCTGCTCACTGGGTCCCAGGCAAAGCCAGTCTGGTCTGGTCTTGTGGCTTTAGGCACATCTGTCTAGAACCAGGGGCATCAGGTTAGGCCCACCCTGGGGTGAGGACACCGAGAGCCTGGCCATCCTCCTCCCCACTGCTCCAGCCGTGGCCCACCAGGCATCAGAGTCTGGGAACATGGAGACTCAGGCTGGACAGGTGGGGAGGGGTGGTGGAGGCTGGGGTGCTGGAATGGGGACAGGCTGGGACCTGGGCCGTGTGACCAGGAGGAGGCCTGTCCCCACCCTTGGAGCTGGGTACTCAGAGTCTTTGGGGTCTCTTTTCAGATTGAGTTCACACCAGAGCAGATTGCAGGTGAGCAGGGGTCTTGAGCCCAGGGGTTGTAGAGTTGGGCCAGGGCTCCCTGGGCTGAGGGTCCTGCCAGTGGTATGGGGGAGTGGGGTGGGCTCACTCTGGAGTGTCCACAGCTCACTGCCCTCTCCTGGCAGAGTTCAAGGAAGCCTTCATGCTGTTCGACCGCACACCCAAGTGTGAGATGAAGATCACGTATGGACAGTGTGGGGATGTCCTGAGGGCGCTGGGCCAGAACCCCACGCAGGCCGAGGTGCTCCGCGTCCTTGGGAGGCCAAAACAGGAAGGTAGTTCTCCCTGCCTGAGAGCCCCCATTAGTGTTAGTCCCAGGGGAAACTGCTGGGGGGCTGCCATTAGCAGTGGCACAACATGAGAACCTCCCTGAGTACCCTTTCCTGACATCCTCTCGTCCATATGAGGACAATGGGGCCGGTCATGGGGCCATGCTGACAAAGTGACAAGCAGTGATGGTTTGTTAGACCATCTGGCCCCATGCTGATTCACCAGGCTTCCTGGTCATCAGGGACTGACACGGGCTTCAGCAGCTGGTGTGCGGGCAGGGCAGGGTGCATTGGGTCTCAACTTCCGGCGTGTACCCTCTGCCCCTCCTTGCTTCCTCTGCATCTCTCTGTTGGTCAGCACCAGCTTCTTTCACCACCATGGCCAAAGAGGATCACCTGCTTTGCTGCTAGGAGTGAGACCAAAGCCCTCTCCTTAGGTTCTAATGTCCCAGGGAAGGTGTCTGATTGGCCCAGCTGCTCCTGGCCAATCACGGGTGGTGGGAGGGTGAGGTCTATAAGATGACATGAGGGGAGGACAAGGGGTGCTGGACAGAGCCCACTGTGGTGGTGCCTGGCAGCAAACTCTGCTTGTGAATGGCAAAGGGCTATGTAAACGATGCACTTCTTGGTAGACTGTACAGTGCCTTGTGATGGTGGCATGCTTTGTAAATTGCTTTGAGAACTGTGTGAGAGGTAATGGTTCCTCACTGTAAGGCACAGGGGGAGGGTGTGCCCATGCCACCCCTCAGACCCTGGGACTTGAAGCCATCTCTCTGCAGAACTCAATACCAAGATGATGGACTTTGAAACGTTCCTGCCCATGCTCCAGCACATTTCCAAGAACAAGGACACAGGCACCTACGAGGACTTTGTGGAGGGGCTGCGGGTCTTCGACAAGGAGGGCAATGGCACCGTCATGGGTGCTGAGCTCCGCCACGTGCTGGCCACGCTGGGTAGGGCAGCCTCCTTCCCTATCCCCACTCCTTCTTCTGGGACCATCCTGGGAGAAACCACTGTCACCCACCCACCAGGCCTGTGTCTCATCTGTGAGATAGAGAGTGACACAGTCAAGATGCCTCAATGGCAGGTGACAGAAATGTCGTTTAGGTGGGGAATAAAGAAAGTGTGTTGGTGGAGCTCACGGAACTGAAGGGGGATGGAAACTGCTCTGGGGACAGGGTGGGGCAAGAAGGTGCATCTGGATCAACTCAGTCCTTGTGTTCATTGCTCCAAGGTTAAATTCCAGGGCCACTGCAATTAAGTGGCTGAGTAGGTCACGTGCCTGCCTCTTGGGCAAATTGGGTGAGGTACCCTGACCTCCATGGGGCCCTGTACCTCCCACTCACACCCCCACCATTAGGTGCCTGGCAGGTGAGCCCCTTTCCTCCTCCAAGTAACTTTCCTGCAGCAAACACTTGTTGAGTGCCTACTGTGCTCAGCCCTGTGCTGGTGTGTGTGTGTGTGTGTGTGTGTGTGTGCATGTGCGTGCGTGTGTGTGTGTGTGCATGCAGCTAGGGGTGGGCTGCGGGGAAGCTGCTGTTGGCACTCCGGTGGGGGGACCAGCACAGCACACAACAGCACAGAGGCAGGAAAGTGCCAGACTTGTCTGGGGAGCAGTGGGTGGTCTCCCTGTCCCCTCCATAATCATCTCCCAAGGTCCCCAGCTCCACCCCATTGGTCCTTCTAGCCCTCAAAGGGCTGCCCCAAGGGACTGCTTCCAGAGAGGTGGGGTCCTGGCTCCCTCCTGATGGAGGGAGCCCCTGCCAGCCTAGTGGGGACAGAGGACAGTACACACTGGTTACTTGAACACCGAGATGCCCAGGTTCAGAGGAGACCCTGTCCTTCTTGACTGTCACTGGTTTTCCTGGCCTCAGAAATGGGGGTGATGGCCAAGATCTTGTGAGCTATGCTGGTGGTGGGGTACTGGAGAGGGAGACCCACTATCCAGAAGAATTCGGTGTGTTCCACACCTGTCACACCTCCGGACAATGCTGACTCAGCCTCCCGCTCCTGCCAGGTGAGAGGTTGACAGAAGACGAGGTAGAGAAATTGATGGCTGGGCAAGAGGACTCCAATGGCTGCATCAACTATGAAGGTGGGCGCAGCAGGGGCAGGGGGTCTCCTGGGGAGGGGCAGCATTGGGACCCAGGCTCCCAACCTCGGCTGCCCAGTGTGGAGCTCCTGCCACTCATGCTCCCCTTCTTTCCAGCATTCGTGAAGCACATCATGGCCAGCTGAGCCCCTCTCCCCAGGTGAGACCCCCAACTCCTTTCCAAACCTGCTCCTGCCTCTCCCCCATCTCTACCAACTCCAGTTCTCAGTTGACTTCCTGCTGCCTTGATCCACCTCTTCCTCTGTAACTGGCTGCCTTTGCTCTCAGGGAGCCCAGGGGAGGCCATGCTGGGGACATCTCATCTCCCACCCATGATGCTGACACTGGTGGCCTCTGGTGGAGTTGTGGGAAGAGGGGAGCATATCAAGACTCCTGCACCACCCTCAGACCTCTCTGTGTGGTTGTCACCTCTGGCCCCTAATGGGCTGTGCTTACCTGTGACTGCATCTCTGTCCCTACACCATGGGCCTCATGAATAAATGGCTTCCTTCTTTCCTTTCCTCTTTTCCTCCTTTATTCCCCCTCCTTCCTCCCTCCCTCCCTTCCTTTCTTTCCCCCTTTCTTCCCTCCCTTCTTTTCTTCCCTCCTTTGTTCTCTTCCTTCTTTCCTCTCTGTGGCCTTGTGGTTAACTTCTGGAGTTTTGATGGGCCGTGGACACTGGAGTGGGAGTGGGGCTGAGCTAGAGGAGGCTGGGGCCCCCTCCCTTGCCCTTGTGCCCCTCTCTTTCCTTTGGAGACAGCAGCCATGCTGTGACCCCTAATGCAGGGATGCTACTGGGAGCCCAAGAGCACTGTCTGAGTGGTCTCACTCCATGTCCAGCAATCAGGCAACTGTGGGGCATTGGCCCAGAGCAACCTGTGTCACAGGTGGAGAAGCTGAGGCCCAGTGCAGGGGATGGCCTTGCCTGAGTCATATTGGGAACGGGTGGCAGGGCAGGAGCTCACTTTTTCCCCAGGCTGTCAGAGCTGAAGGAGACTTAGCCCCTGCCTTGACTCAGATGGGGAAACTGAGGCATTCTACTTTCAGCGTGGCCCCAGGCCAGAGACAGAGGCCTTGCTGGAGCAGCATCTGGGGTTGGCCAGTGTGTTCCTCAGTCCTGGGTTCCTTGGCAGAAGACAGTGTGTAACCCCTGCCATGGTGGAAGGAGACACACACACCTTCTGCGAACCTTTGCCCCATCCCCACACCCTGTTCTGTGGCCAGAGCTCCTCCTGTCAGGCCTTGGAGCCAAATGGGGATAGTGAGGGAAGGCTTCCTGGAGGAGGTGATCATACAGCCTTAATGGGGAGTTTTGGGAAAATAGAATAATTTAATCAGGCCCCCTTGCCTTAGGTCTGGTTGGGGGTGGTGTGGCACATTCTTTGTAAACAAGTTGTGTGTGGTTGGAGTTAGTGTGCATGGGCAGCACCACCACCTGGCTGGCATTGACTGCCTCAGGCGTCTGCCCATCACGTGGCCATGCTCTCGACCCTACAGCTCCAAGGACCTTTTTTGGCTGGTTACCTAGCTCATAGACCTGCGTGTGAGGGGTCTGGTGAACCAGCCTGGTGTGTGAGGGGTTTGCGACCCAGTCCGGACAATGGGCTTGAGGGGTCTATGAGCTCCAGACCCAGCCCTAGCTCGACAGTTGACCCAGTTGACAGGATTACGGGCAGGTAAAAGAGCTCGATAGGGAGGAAGAGCAAAGCTCTGCAGAGAGGCTTGGGATCCCTAGAGATAGCGAGTGTGGGGGAGATCAAGGGCTCAGTGTAAGGAGTGGACCATACAGGGCAGGGAATAGTCCATAGGCCAGTGGACCCAGGAGGTCAGGGTGGCCCCATCTGGTTGCATCTCCGTGGCCTTGTGGATGCAATGTGTCTGCTTGTGACAGGGGACATGTGAGTGTGAGAGTCTGCACAGCGTGGGCTACCTGAGGGTGCTGGGTGGTGCAGGGAGTGGATGGGTGAGTGCGACAGTGTGGGGGTGTGCCAGCGGAGTGCAGACAGCGCATATGAGAGATGTGAGTGTGACACAGGAACCTGTCGTGACTTCCTTCTGTTCTCTCAGCACTTACTGAGCGCCTACTGTGTGCCAGGCTCTGTTCTAGGTGCTGGGAACGCTGCAGTGGAGAAAGCAGTAGAAGCCTCTGCCCCTGTGCAGCTCACACAAACCAGACAATTCACCAGACTATAAAGTGTCCAACAGTGATGAAGGAGGAGCCGAAGCAGGGAAGGGCTGTGGTG
Source organism: Galeopterus variegatus (assembly GCF_000696425.1). Lineage (NCBI taxonomy): Eukaryota > Metazoa > Chordata > Mammalia > Dermoptera > Cynocephalidae > Galeopterus > Galeopterus variegatus. The sequence goes on from NW_007727058.1 coordinate 317,572, forward strand.
TGCGTGCACGTGTGCGTCTTTGTGAGAGTGCTGAGAGGTGGTCGACATTAAGTAATGAGGTCGGGGATTATCTGAGATGGTAATAGTTAAGAAAAAACTTAAAGGAGAGGAGGTAATATTCAGAATATATAAAGAATTCCTATAACCCAACAACAACAAAAAACCCAAACAACCTGCTTAAAAAAAGGGCACAGGACCTGAATAGACATTTCTCTAAGGAACATACACAAAAGGGCCAAAAAGCACATGAAAAGATGTTCAACATTGCTAATCATTAGGGAAATGCACCTCAAAACTACAGCGGGATAGCACCTCATTCCCGTTAGGATGGCTGTTATAAACAGCAGCAGCAACAGAAGAAACAAGCATTGGTGAAAATGTGGAGAAATCGGAGCCTTGCACGCTGTTGGTGGGAATGTAAATGGTGCAGTCGTTGTGGAATACAGTATGGTGGCTCCTCAAACAACTGAAAATAGAACTACCACATGACCCAGAGATCCTGCTTCTGGGTATATACCCCAAATAACTGAAAGCCGAGTCTTGAACAGATATTTGCACACCCATGTTCAGAGCAGCATTAGTCACAATAGACAAAAAGTGGAAAGTGTCCATTGATGGATGAATGGATAAGCAAAGTGTGAGATATACACACAATGGAATACCACCCAGCCTTAAAAAAAAGGAAGGAAATTCTGACACATGCTGCAACATAGATGAACCTTGAGGACTTTGCGCTAGATGATATAAGCCAGTCACAAAAAGACAGATATTGTAGGATTCCACTTATATGAGGCTCGTAGAAGAGTAAAGTTCATAGAGACATAAAGTGGAATGATGGTTGCCAGGGACTGGGGGGACAGAGAAATGGGGAGTTATTGCTAAAGGGAAAGGAAAAAAAAAAGAGAGGAAAGATGGAGTGTCTTTGGCTGGGCTTCCCCAGAAGCAGACCCTGAGACAAGGACCTGAGTACTCTGAGTACAAGGACTACCTGCAAGTAGTGCCCCCGGGAGGTGACCCCAGGTAGCATGGCAGAGGAGTGGGGAAGGGGGCGGGAAAAGCAGAAAGCCCCTCAGGGGTACACGAGGAGCTGATGACACTGTGGACAATGGGGGCTCAGCCCTGCTGGGAACCTGGAGGAGATGGTAGAGTTGTCCCACTGAGGGATGAAGAAACCAAACTATCCACCAACTCCCATCTGCCACTGGCCAGGGCAGGGCCCCAGAGGCAGGCCGGGTCACTCCTGTGGGGCCTGTCAGCATCTGCTCCAGGAAGACGTCCTGGCCCTGCGATAGAGCAGTGAGTGCAATGAGAGGTGACAGGACCTGAGGCAGAGAGGTGATGGAAGGCCTGCGGGCTGTGGGGAGCTGTTTGACCAGCGCCACTCTGGCTGCCGTGCGGAGACCTGTGGGGACACGAGCAGAAGCAGAGAGACCATTAGGAGGGTCCAGGAGAGCGAGACAGGTGCCCGCTTGGCCCAGGGCACTGGCAGTGGGGATGGTCAGAAGTGGTCAGATCCCAGCTGTTTTGAAAACACTTCAGTAACATCTCAGGTAGATTTTGAGGCTTTCTGGTTCCTTTCCTTACCCAAGCTCAGTCCACTCCAGCACCAGATCCAGTTCAGGGGAAGCAGCCATGATCTGCCCTTTCATGGTTTACCACTGAAGCACTTGGAGGTGCATTGTCTGTCAGCTGGTGGGGCAGGAAATGGAGTACCCTGGGCTCACTGTGGTGGTCTCAGCCAACAGGGGCATCTCCATGTGCACGTGTGATCTTGCTGGACTCTGGCCAGCCTCACTGGCCAGTTAGTGGCTGAGGACCCTGCAGATGAGAGCAGGTAGAGCAGGTCCTCCCTTTGGCCCCAATCGGGCTCCACACCCAGACTCCTTCTGGACAGGGCATCTCCTGACATGGCTGATGACACCCTCCAGGGCAGCCCCCAGCTCCTGCCTGCCCTGTCCACCTCACTCCTGGACCCCAAGCCCAGAATCTGTTGAGCTCCCCTTCAAAAGTCTCCAGGGGCTGCATGGGACAGGGTGATCCCAGCATTTTCTTTCTGGCGATGTCCACCCTGGTCTGGAGTCCTGAACAGGGGTTGCTCCTGTTCTCAGTCATTTCCAGGCATGAAGTGGCCCTGCCTCCACGTTCACATGTGTCTTGGTCCCCAGGGGCACACATGTTCCACTCTCTCAAGAATGTCTGCCCCTCCTCGTTTCCAGGGCTGCCCTGCAGTACTCCCAGCCCTCCTCCAAACATACACTCCCTCCTGCAGCCTCCCTTAGTTTCTGGGTCTTACCAGCCCGCTCATCTTGTCTCGGTGTGGAAGGGAGTATCCTGCACATCTCCTGACACTCTGCAGCCCCCACCTCTCCAGTCTTCTTGTGTGGACTGGGAGGGGGCCGGTTGGGGGTGGCTGGTAGGGGCAGGGCTGCATGCACCGTTGGGTCTGATGAGCCCTGGCTGGGGCAGTTTGGTCCCACTTGTTGAGGCTTAGTTCCACTTAGAATGTGTCTCTGTCCCAGCCATGGCCATGTTGCCACTCTGGGGCCATTTACCTGTTATACGGGTATGTGGCTGTACTGATCACCTGTGGGTTGTTGCTCCTGGGCTTGGTGCAAGTATCAGAGTGGACAGGTTGAAGGCACCTAGCAGGTGGTGTGCCTTCCCCTTACTCAGCATCTTCCCACCTTCCCCGGGCTGGGTGGAATGCACATGTATTTCTGTGTGTTCCTGTATATATATGTGTGCATATGTCCACCTGTGTCTGTGAGTGTGAGCTTGTGCTTGTATGTGTCCATGTCTGTGAGTGTGTAGGTGCCTATTTGCATATACCTGTGTCTGTGAGTGTGTAGGTGCCTACGTGTATATATCTGTGTATGTGTGTGCCCATTTGCTTGTGCATGTGTGCATGTGTGTTTACTGCTGAGTGTGTGCATGAGTATGTGTGCCTGTGTCTGTTTGCATGCATATCTGAGTGTGTACATGCTGGGGGGGCTATGCTGAGTCAGCGCCGGTGCTGCGGGCGGCACTGCCAGCCAGGCTGTGGCCTCCCCACAGTTGCGTAAACACTGGTCCCAGCCCCCCTCAAGCAGGGTGGTCCAGCCTGTGGCCCTGCAGCCGGTAGAAAGAGATGGGAGGGGGTGTGGGGTTTGCCCTCCTGCCAGCTTGGTCCCCTCCATTCCTCAAGTGACAAGTCATGTGCCACATAAGGCTGGGGTCTGTTCCGGGGTCTCTGTATGTCTCACTTCCCTCATCTGGCCTGAGACCTGATCTTTGAGTTCTCTCTAAGGTGAAAAGGAGTAGCCGCCTCTCCAGTCGTGGTCCAGCCTGCACCAGAGGGTCAGTGGGATAGGCCGAGGGAAGGGTTTAGCCTCAGGACCCCAGACAGGGCCAGGCAGTCCCCCTGAAACTACAGAACCTCACTGAGAAGGTCTAGTGACATTGTGGGGAAAAGATATTCCAGTGAACCCTTGGAACTCACTACTTTAGGGCAGAGGTTTGGAATCTGGAACTCGAGCCCAAAGGACAGAGAATTATGGGAGCTGAGCCTGCGATGGGCCTAGAATAAATCCTCCCTGTGCTGCTCTGATGTCCCTGCATGGCTGCCCATGGATCTTGACAGCCTTCCATACCTTACATCCTCTCTCACAGACACCATCCCCAGGGATTCTGGGGTCACCACTGGACATGTATTAGATGGACTGGAGTCGGGGGCCAGGAAGGCCAGAAATTCAGGCTGAGGTAGAATTAAGTCAGGCATTGGACAAAAGTTTTATGAGGCCACAAGAAGGAAAGAAATCTCAGTGCAGGTATGAGAAATTGGACTATAGGGCTCAAAGCACCCAGTGGCACAGGGGCTGACAAAAAGCTGGGGAAGGCCTTAAGAGAGATCAGTGGGTGGAGTAAAAGGGTTCAGACAAAGGAATATATGAAATTGGGAGGGTTGCATAAAGAGGTGCTTGGGGTGCCAGGCTGGGGAGCTCTGTTGTTGGTCCCGAGGCTTTGGTGGTAGTGAGGGCTGTGGGGAGGGGGCAAGGGTGGTCCTGTCTCAGAACATGGCCAGCCCCACTAGACAGTGCTGACCCTGTCACCTCAAAGAACAGTAGGAAAATCCAAACCTTGAACCTGGTGACCCCGCACAGAAGTGGTTCCCTGGGGTTCTCCCAAGTTCCTTCCAACCAGGCCCAGTCCTGCCCTTGCCCAAGTTTGGGGGTTATTTGTTCCCTGCCCTCCTGAAACCACACAATCCTGGTTTGCTGACGGAGCACAGATGGAATGTGGGTCGTGTGTGAGTGTGTGCACACGAGGCTCCCCCAGGCCTGGCTGCCCAGCAGGCCCCCTCTGATCTCAGCAGCCAGAGCCCAGGGCTTCTTGGACAAAGACGGGCTCAGAAGGCCAGGGCTGGGAAGGGCCCCTGCCTGCTGCCTCCTCTCCAGCCTAGCCGAGGGTGCCCGAAGTTCCACCGTTTTCTTTCAATCCTCTGTCCCCTTCTCTGGTCTGTGGGTTTGGGTACCTCACATATCCACTGAGGCCTTGATGAGAATGGGTAAGACTTTCTGGAGGCCTGGTGGGGGTGGGATGGGGCAGCTGGAAGACTCTGGGACTCCAGAGACAGGGGAGATGGTGCCTCTCTGGGAAAGTTCAAGTCTTGGCCAATTCCCTGATTTCTATGCTTTGGTCCAGCTGAACACGAGGACTCCCTTTCCTCACCACTCCTGTGCCCTGGGTCCAGAAGCCTCTGTCTTTCCTCCCCTCAGCACCTCTGCCATCTCACCCTGTTCCCGGTCTCTAGCCCTCCTGCCATGGTAGCTTGGGAAACCATTTAAAGGCTCTCTGGAATGACCTCCCCATCTTCTGAGCTGACTGGGGGAGGGATGCTTCAGGTTACCTGTCCCGAGAGGTGTGCAAGCAGACGGCAACCAATTCCAGACAGGAAGCCTGAGGAAGGGGTTCTTGCCCTGGTGGAGACTGGAAGCACTTGGGCATCCCCAAGCCCCAGGGCCAGAGCGATCATAATACCCAAGAATGTTTTCATGAGAGGAAAATACATCCCATGTTGTGTGTTTTCCATGAAACTCAATTTGTGCATCTTTGAGGCCTGTCTTTCTTCTAAGATTATGTCCTGACTACTTTTTCTTTGCCTTGAGAATATCCTTTTGTTTACAGAACAATGTGATAGTAGCTGGTAGCTATTGTTTTTATGTCTTTACTTGGCAAAATAAGACCTTACAAGTCAGTTTTTAAGTTTTTTTTTTTTTTTTTTTTTCCTTTTTTC
>NW_007727058.1:323192-328296 GCF_000696425.1 Galeopterus variegatus
AGTTTTTAATTTTTTTTTTTTTTTTTTTTTTCCTTTTTTCGTGTCCGGCAACGGATCGCAACCCTCAGTGTCGCGCCTGTACCGGACCAGGACCGGCAACGGGATCGCAACCCTTGGTGCTGCGCCCGCACCTCGCTCAACCAGTGAGCGGGAACCGGTCTGTATGTGGGATCCGAACCCTCGGCGGGAGCGCCGCCACGCTCCCAAGCGGCGCACTGTAGCAGTGTGCCACCAGGCCGGCCCCAGTTTTTAAGTTTTGAGAATATTTCACAGTTTGTCACAGTCAACATCTCCCAAAGCCTCTGGATAGAGACCCATGAATGAGGCAGATCCTTTCCAGGCCAAAGGCTCATTTGAATCAATCCGTCCATCCGTCCATCCACCCATCCATTGTGTGATTATCAGGCTGTGCTCCACCTGTGATGACTAGCAGAGGCCTGGCCCTTCCAGTTGGAATGAAGTGGGGAGTGGGGACTTGGCAGGGGCAGTGCTGATGAGCTCCTGGGACAAGCAGTGCTGGTGAGGTTGAGGTCAGTAGGGACTGAGGGGGGCGGGGCAGATAGGAGAAGATGCCTCAATTCCTTTTGTTGGAGATTCTGAATCACCAAATGCCTGAATGCCCCTACCTGTTTCCACCTCTGGGGTCTGCAGCTGGAGATGGGAAAGACCATGTCAATGACCTTTCATCCCTAGCTGCAGTGCACAGGGTGGGATGGTGGTTGCTGTGGTAGGAAGGCAAAGGCTGAATGGTTTCCAGCCCAGGAAGAGGAGGAAGGTGCTCAGGGCTGAGGGACAGGAAGGGAAGCTGGGTTTCTCAGTGCAGGTCCCAACCTGGGTGCACGGGCCCTGGGATGGGAACCTCCAAGAAGATGACATGGCCAGATCCCACAGGTTTAGGCTGAGACAGCTCCTTTCCTGGGGAAGGGCCTACTCTGAGGGCCAGCTGGTGGCTGTTCCTTCTCACAGGAGCTCAGGCTCTGTGCAGCCCATCCCCCAGAGGGTGCCTTCCTCATACTGATGGGGTCCCTGAGTTAGTTCTAAGGGGGTAGAGCTGGAGGCATCAGCAGGCCCTGGGCCCCGAGGCTTGCTGTGGACTCTGAGAACCCTCCAGGACCACATCACACAGTGACCCTTACCCTGATGGGCACCCGAGGATGTTGTCTTCAAGCCCCATGTCCCGGTTGACATGCCTAGCCATAGGGTCAGTGGGAGCAAGATGGTCTCAGAGGGTCAAGAGTGACCTCCAGACTCAGTCCCCAGAACCCCCAGGTTGACTTTCCTATCTGGGCTCCTGCCTCAGTTTCCTCTGGGCTGACCTCCACCTCCAGCTTCTGAGCAGGGCCCAGGTCAGCCCCACTTAACTTGTCAGTGCACAAGGATTGCACAGCTATTGCACTCCCAGCCCTTTGCCAGGTGCCAGGACACTCCAGAGGACCAACGAGGAAAACCCCTTGGTTGGAGCTTGTTCTGGGCTTGGCCAAGCTCCCAGGTCTTCTGTGTGTGGGTCTTGGTCTGTGCTTCTAGACCTATCTAGCTGCCCCCAAGTGAATGAGGAGGGGCCCCCAATTCTGTTCATCTGAAGTGGGTACAGTGCCCACCAGCCCCAGATTCTGACCTAAAAGTTGGACAGGAAAGGGCCTCAATACATGGGCCAACCTCTTTTCCAGGGTAAGTAGAACCAAGGTGCTGCTTGCTTGAACGTCTCTGGCAACTGGGATCTCACCCCCTGTGGAGGTAGCTCAGCACCAGCCACTCTCTGATGTGGGATAGAAATCTGTGCAGGGCCTCCCTAGTTCTCTCAATGGCTTCTCCCCCTGCCTGGCCCCTTGGGTTCACTAGGCTGATTACAGCCCTGCTATTTTCCAGGTTGAGTTCTTGGTCCAGGATGGGCCTTGACCTCTGTAAGGCCACTGACTCAGTAGGGGCTCAGTTTGCTAGGGTCCTGAGCAGGGTAGGTACCCTGAGAATTGTCCTAGCACCTGCTCCAGGAGCGGGGAGGCAAAGGCTGGCTTAGCACTATAGAGGGGCCCCAGAGGTCACCTGTGTGGAAAGTAGACAGGGTGAAGAGGGCAGTGAATAGAAGAAGGCAGTATTATGGGAGGGGGCCTGGGGGGGCATATAGGGGAGGATAAGTTCAGGTGTAGACTATTGGGTCGCCCTGGGGCTCTGCCCTATCTATCTCTGTGCCTCAGTTTCCCTCCTGTGCTGGGCTGGAGGTGTTGGAGACTCTGGTGTTCTGAGCCCTGGAGAGGCCCATTTTGGACTCTGAGCTTTGGGCTGGGGGTGGTTGGGGGAGGCGACAGCTGCTTTGAAATGTGGAGAATAATAAAGCGAGGAATGTCTGAACTCAGGGGAAAAAATAACCCCCGCCTGCCGGGCCTCCCACCCAGCCGGGCGTAATGAATTAAGTACAGGGAGGCACGTTTCATGTGGGGGTGTGGGTTGGGGGAAGCAAGAAGGCCCCTAATGAGAAACAGCATCCCAAGTGGGGATGCTGGGAGCTGGGGGTTCTGGGCCATCTGACCTGACCCCTGGGGGGAGCCCTTACTCCCCAGGGGCTTCCTCTTAATCTTCCCTTAGTCTGCACAAGTGAGAGGGTGGGGTGCTGTCCCAACCTGTGTAGACATCTGACCCTGGGCTGCACCCTGGTACTGACACTGACCCCAAAAGGCCAAAAAGGAGAGAAGGTGTGGCTGACTTTGAGTGACCATCTCCTCATTCTCACACTTCCACAAGCATTTATTGAGCACCGACTGGGTGCCTCCTCAGTGCGGGCTCATGGAAGCAACACTGCTCCCTGATGGATGGATCGAACCTTCAGCCTTGCCCATCAGCCTCTCAGGAGCAAGCCCTGAGGCCCCAGACCACCTCCTGCTTCCTGCCTCCACAGCCATCACCTTCCTCTGGCCAGTTCTTCACAAGCCCCTCTGCCCCATGTGGGGTCACCCTCCCTTCCACCCATATGTACCTCCCAACACCCAATCTCCCTGGGGCTTGGACATCCGTGGCTCCTGTCCTTCCAGTTCACCAGTCTGGGAGGATTTGACTTTTCCATGGCTTTACAGTACAGCTCTCCCCCCTTCCCCTCTCTCTCCTGACAAGGCTCGCACTCAGATCTTCACTCATGCTGTTCTCTCTCCCTATTTGCCAGATTGACCCCATTCATCTACCCCCCAAGACTGCTTTGTAAAAGACCACCCTTTTCCAGAGCAGCCCAGGGAATGGTGGGCAAGTGAGTAATTGAGCTGTTAGCAAAAGGGCAACTTCTCAGCAAGGGAGCTGGAGAGGGGTGGAGGCACGTAGGGCTGCTCCTGGCTCCTCAAGAATTCTCACCTCCCAGCCTCTGCCAGCTTGGGGTAAGGCTTCCACTTTATTTTTTAGAAGTCTGGCATGAGACTTGGGGCTCCTTGGAATATTCTCCCCCACTGTCTCATCTTTCCCCACCCACTTTAATCAAAACCATTTTTTTCAAGCACATGTTAATTAAAAAGCAAACATGTTTTGCTAAGTAATTTGGAGGCTCTGGTTATGCAAACCATAGCCATTCCAGTTAAAAAAAAAATCCTTTACCCAGTTTGCTCCAGTGTCTTGGGAGCTGTGGACCCCTGTGGCTACTGTGGATACACATCCCTTTACAGTTTACATGCCCCATCGTGGCCTGTCCAGGGCAGCGTGTCCTCTCTATCTCACAGGTAAGGACATGGAGGACCTGAGCTCCTAGCAAGCTCAGCACTGCCAACCCTCTGCAATTCCTGTGCTTTGGGCCCCAGGGACAACAGCTGGTGAGGAAGGGTGACAGACTCATGTGCCCCATTCTGTAGGCAGGGTCATTATCTCAGAGCCACAGCCCAGCTGTGCGGTGAAGGGAGGAGGATGGGGGCACGTAAGGCATGACAACCCTGCAAGCCTAGGCAGAAAGGCTGGTTGGTACTGGACTGGATGGCCAGGGCTGCCTCCCTGAGGTCTCCACTGCAGCTGGGTTACATCTACCCAAAGCTGGAACAGTAGGTCCCTGAGGTGAGTGCCCAAGGTGAGGACTGGCCTGATGGATTGCAGGGGTCCCTGGATGCTCAGAGGCACCCGCCCCAGCCCAGCTCCCCACCTGGTGCCTAGTGGCCAATGCCCACTACAGTGCCCATATCCCCACCCTGGCTTCTAGCCCTGGGAGTCCTGGGGCTTCTGAGGCTCTTCACATCCAGGCAGTACCCTCAGGGCCCACTGCAAGGAGCTGGGGCCCCTAAGGCACAGGGCTCAGTGACCTGTAGCCCCTCTAGTCCCCTGTCTCTGGCAGAGGTTAGAGACATCTCACCAGGAGGCCTTTCCAAGCCTTGCCACCACCTTGCAACCTGCCCATTGGCTTTGCCAACTCGGATTCCGAGAATAAGAGAGCTTCCTTTGTGGGTGTGGGTCTGTATCCAGGCGTGTGTCCGTGTCTCCCGTGTGGTCTGTGTGTGTCCTTGTTAGCCAAGACTTTGGTTTGAAGAAGTTTCTTCCTCCCTCCTGAAGGGGGAGAGTGCCTGAGGGCCTTGTGGGTGGGGGTGGCCTGGCGTGGGCAGTGTCCGGGAAGAGTATGTGTGGGTGTCGGTGGAGGTGGGCGGTGTGGGACACCTGGGCTGGCCCAGAGCTCCTGCACCCTCACAGGGACACAGGCCCAGGACCAAGGAGCGAGTGTCAGCCTTGTGCACCCGGCCGGTCCTCCCCGTCCTCTGCCGTTGGCCTTCTTTTCTATAAAACGAGTATGTTCTGGGAGGTGTGCAACTTATCGCACGCACTGTGTTTCCCTCGTGGGACACACACAGCCTCGCAAGCCACGACACACGGTGACACCCAGCGACACACGCCGGCGGCTGGCTCCCAGGGCTCAGCCTCACTCGGCGACGCGCCAGTGACACACACTCCCGCCTCTCCCACCCGCACCCACATCCCGGGAGGAGCGGCTGCGCCACCGCGCTCCCCCGGCCGGGCCCTCGGCGCGGCGCTTGTGTTCTGCTCCCTTCACAGCCGCGTGGAAACCGCAGCGGGGCGGGCCGGGATGAGCTCACGCCGCCGCCCGCCCGGCCGCCCAGCCTAACTCGCTCCAGATGCCGCGGGCCCCGCCGGCACC
>NW_007727058.1:328574-345373 GCF_000696425.1 Galeopterus variegatus
CCCGCCGGCACCCAGCGCGGCCGGGCCAGGGGCGGCGCAGCCCTCGCGCGCCCCCTGCCGGCGGGGCTTCGGCGGGCCTCCTGGAGCCGGGGCTGCCCGCCCGGAAGGGGAGGGCCGGGTGGTGTCCGCAAGCTTTCTCCTGGGCCCCGCTCTCTGCCTGAGTTCTATGCCCGTGGGGGCAGCCGGGGAGGGCTCATGCACGACCCTTCCCTGGTCAGCTCAGCCTCCACGTGCTGTGTGGCCGTCGCCTCCCGGGGCCCGCGCCCGCGAGCAGGTATCGCAGCTCAAGCCTCCAGCCTCAGGGCCCTGGCCAGGCCCCGCCCACTCCTGTTCCTCTCGGAACAAACAGCCCAGTTTCTACTGGGAAAGCAGCGGGGGCCTGACCACCGCCTGTTTTTAATAAGGAACTGGTATTTCCCCGAAATCGCCGGCCGTGTCTGACCTCATGGGGATGATGGCTGGCCGTGGGCCAGGGGGCGGGAGCCGGCTCCGGTGTGAGCCCCTGACGCCTGGCCTTGCGGAGAGGACGGGCGGGGAGGAGGGACTCTGGTTTCTAGTCCCATCTCAGCTGCTGGCCCATCCCAAAATCTGTCCATCCGTTTGTCTGATGCGTTGCGCACCCTGGGCCGGCACCCGCCAACCCCCTGCACCTCAACCCTGCCCTGGTCCTAGATTCAAGTTCCTCTTTACTCCTGCCTCGTGTGATCCCGGCAAACTACTAACCGCTCATTTCCTCCTCTGTAGGATGGGACTGTTGTGGGGATTAGAGAGGGAACCAGTGTGGGAGCGTAGATGGACCCCAGGAGCATTTCCAGAGGGCAGGAGGAGGGGGCTCTCCTGGGGTACTGGGCTTCCTGGGGCAGGGGCAGTGTTGGCGAGGTAGAGGAGGGGTTTGGGGAATTGTTGGACTAGGGGGAGATAGTATCAGCACAGGTGTTCCAGCAGAATGACAGTGCTCAGCACAGGGGGCTGTGGGCACCCGGAGGCTGGGCAACGTGTCAGGCAGGGGCACTTAGTCAGGTGGAGAGATGGGGAAGAATGGAGGAGAGTGGACCAGGCAGTCTCGTCCAAGGTATCTTGGGTATGGAGGGGGACTCTGCCAGAGGAACTGCGGGGGGTGAGGGGTCCTGGGGGATGGTCTGGAAGTCCCATCTGTAACAGAAGGTCAAAGACTGAGAGAGCCAGAGGGGGTACAGGGTCCAGTGGGAGGAATAGAGACCAGGAGCCACAGAAGGGGCAGGGAGACAGGGAAAGGAGATGCAGCAGGTGGGGAGGCCGGCAGCAGGGTGTGTCTGGTGGTTGGAAGATTTTGTTTGCTCTGGTGCTTGCACCTTCCAGATGCCTAGGGCCCCTCCCCAAAATAACAGCAATAATGTGACTAATACTTATTGAGCACTTAGTGTGTTCCAGGCAATTTTCTAAGGTCTTATAGGTATTAACATGTTCTATCTTCACTACAGTTCATTCATTCATTCACTCATTCATTCATTCAACAGATGTTTATGGAAGAGGAAGACAGCTAATATATGTGTGAATAAAATATATAGTATATCAGATTGTGAGAAGTGCTACAGAGAAAAGTAGAAGAGGATAACAGGGTTTGGGAGGACAGGGTGAGGGGACACAATTCTTTAGGGTGTCCTGGGAAGGCCTCACCAAGGAGGTAACATTTCAATATAAACCGAATCTGGTCTGCCGCCTCTTAGCCCATGAGCTGAGAATGGTTTTTACGGAAGAACATTTGCAATTAATTTCATGGTAGGGAACGTTAACTTTAATGTTATCCCCCTAAAAGAATTTTATTTTTCTCTTTAGTAGACCTGTATTACCAAAAAACAAAACAAAACAAAATAAAAAACTCAGTTGTAGTTTTGAATTTCATAGATAAAGTATTTTTGAAATTTGTTTTCTCTTGTTATATAGATCCCTACATAATATTTCAAGTTTGTCTCTTGGCCCAGGCCTTGGGTTATGGTAACTGCAAGGTGGAGCCTTGAAGAGGTGATTAGATTGCAGGACCTTGCCTAGTGAATGGATTAAAAATGGTGGTCAGGGGCATGGTTCTAAGGGTATTGAAAGGAGAGTGCATGAGGAGCTCTCTCTCTGCTCTGCCATGTGAGACCCCTGCACTGCTGTAAAGCCACCACCAAAGAAGACTCACCAGATGTGTTCCCTGGACTTTGGACTTCCTAGTCTCTGAAACTGTAAGCAGTAAATTTCGTTTTCTTCCAAAGTGCCCAGTTCCATGTATTTTGTTATAAGCAACAGAAATGGACTAATACAGTCCACAAAGCCTAAAGTATTTTCTATCTGGCCCTGTACAGAGAAAGTTTGCTGACTCTGGTACAGACCCAGGAGGCGAGGAAATGAGCTGTGTGGATATCTGGAGCCAGAGGGAAGAGCCAGTGAGGAACATCAAGGAGGCCACTGTGGCTGGAGCCCTGCAAGCAAGGAGGGCACGTGGTAAGAAAGGGTCAGAGGAACCTGGCCACATGGCACAAGATCTTGTGCCAGTTCCTGGGTATCTTTTAACGTGTGTCTGGCTATCATTAATGGAACATCTTTCTTCTGTTATATTTTCTAATTTGTTATTGGTGCTGGGTTGAAAGTTATTGATTCTGTGTGCTGATCTTTTCCCTCAGCCTCTTAGTTTATTTTCTTATGGTTTTCCTAACTTTTCAGTTGGTTCATTTGGATTTGTTTTACAAGATGATTACATCTTTGGCAAATGATGCATTTTGCATAACTGTACATAACTGTACATAACTCAGTTTCTTCCTTTCTTTCCCTCTTTCCACTTCCCTCCCCTCCGTCACCTGCCTTGTCTCCTTTTCCTTCCCTCCCCTTGTTCTTCACCTCCCTCTCCTTTCCTTCCCCCATCCTTCCCCACACCTCCCTTTCTGATTCTGTTCCCTCCCGTCTCCTCCTTCCTCTTTCCTCCCCTCCCTTCATAAATCGAGAGGTTAAGTTTTCACAAGAGCCTGAACGAGAGGTGTCTCCATCATGTACCTTTGCTGGCCTCCCCGGGGGGAGGCTTGTCCCCTGACTCGGCCTCAACATGGGTGGTGTGGGGACTGGAAGGGCCATACATAGACTCCAATAAGGGGAAGTGGAATGACTGCCTGTGCTGATCAGAAGATGTTCTGTTGCGAGAAACAGAACACCGATGTCAAGTGGCTCCAAGAGTAAAGGAGACTGGTGCATAGTTGTCCCTGGACAGTCCAGTTTTAGTGAGTGGACTCAGGCTGTCTATTTTACTCCTCTGTGCTCTGCCATCCTTAGGACCGATGATGTCAAAGGCTGACTCCTGTGAGCTTGCAGAGGGTCTGAACCACCCCAGTTAACCCACCTGTTTCCATTTACTCTCAGGGAGATGGGAGGTGGCTTTCTTCCAGAAGCCTCTTGAGAAGAATAAGAAAGCCTTTTCTCCTGAGGTCCTGGTATACCTTTCCTGAATCTCACTGGCTGGCACTGGGTCACCTGCTATTCCTTACCGAAGAGTTATAGCCTAGGATGGGATAATGGTGGATATCTCTACAGTTGGGCAATAGGGTGGCTTCTGTGAATGCCCAGGGCCTTGCAGAGATGTGTGGACACATAATGGAGACAGGTAGAGTGGTGGAATCTTTGCCAGAGCAGTAACTGCCTTAAGACATCTGTCATTCCACCTGCAGCCAGCCCAGCAATGACCACTGAGCCACCGCAGGAAGTGCCCCGGGCTCTCCCGAGCCAGGGTGGTGGGGAGCTGAGGGCCTCAGCCATGCCTCCCCAACACCTGCAGCCAGCCAAGCGGTGACCATCAAGCCGCTGCAGGAAGCACCCCAGGATCTCCCAACCTGGAGTGGTGGGGGGCCAAGGGCCTCAGCCATGCCCCCGCAACATGTGCAACCAGCTCAGTGACAACCACCAAGTTGCAGCAAGAAGGGCCCCGGATACCCGAGCTAGGATGGTGGGGGGCAAGGGCTATTGCCACCCCCTCGCTGTTACATCTGCACCCAGCCTGGCAATGACCAAGCCACCACTGGAAGTCCCCTGGTCTCCCCTGTGGGAATGAGGGAGGTGCCACAGGCCTCAATCCCACCCCTCCTCCTTCCTCCTTCTTTCTTCCTCCAACCCATTTCCTTCCCCTTTCCCCTCTCCTCCCTCCCAAGTGCTCTGCAACAACATCCTAGAATGTGAAAAATAATATTAATAAAATTACATTTTCTTTAAAAAAAAAAAGACATCTGTCAATCATTGGGCTCCCTCATGTAAATATACAGCTATGAATATAGCATGAGCTTTCTGCGGCTACCCAAATGGGATCACGCTGTGTACATCATTCTTCATTTCGCATTTTTAATTTAATTGTGTGCCTTCAAGATCATTCTATTTCAGTGTGGGTTACTCTATTGCATCCTTTTAACAGCTTTAGCATTCCTCAGTATGACTATGTTTATTAGTTTTCTATCATGGCTGTAACGAATTACTACAAACGTGGTGGCTTAAAACAACACAGTTATTCTCTTGCAGTTCTGTAGGTCAGAAGTCTGAAATGAGTCTTAGAGGCTAAGATCAAGGTGTTGGTGGGGTCAGTTCCTTCTGGAGTTCTAGAGGAGAATCTGTTTTCTTGCTTTTTTCTAACTTCTAGAGGTCACCTGCATTCCTTGGCTCGCGGTCCCCCTTCTTCCATCATCGAAACCAGCAGTGTTGCCTCTCTCTGACCCTTCATCAGTATTCACATCTCCACTTTTAAGAACTTATGTGATTAGATTGGGCTCACCCAAACGATCCAGGATAATATCCCATTTCAAAGTCCTTAATTTTAATCGCATCTGCAAAGTTCCTTTTGAATGTAAGGTAACATAATCACAGGTTTTGGGGATTTGAACATGGGTGTAGAAGTATCTGAGTCTCTGCTTTCAATTCTTTTGGGTATATACCTAGAAGTAGAATTACTGGATCATACGGTGATTCTAAGTTTAACTTCTATTTTTTTTTTTTTTTTCCTTTTTTGTCTTTTTTACTGACCGGTAACGGGATTGCAACCCTTGGTGTTGCGCCCACACCATGCTCAGCCAGTGAGCAGGAACCAGTCTCCACATGGGATCCGAACCCTAGGCGGGAGTGCCGCCGCACTCCCAAGCGGCACACTCTCCAGTGCGCCACCGGGCCGGCCCTAAGTTTAACTTCTTGAGGATTTGTCAAACTGTTTTGCACAGTCACTGCACCTTTTTACATTCCTACCAGCAAGCACAGGGTTCCAATTTATTCACATCCTCTCCAACACTTGTTATTTTTTTCTTTTCTTTTTATTAACCATTCTAATAGGTGTGAAATAGTATCTCATTGTGGTTTTGATTTGCATTTCCATAAAGATTAGTTATGTTGAACATCTTGTCATGTGCTTACTGGCCATTTAAATATCATCGCTGGAGAAGTGTCTATTCATAAATTTCTTTGCCCATTTTTAAATCAGATTGTTTTCTTGTTGTTGAGTTGTAGGAGTTCTTTATATATTCTCGGTATTAATCCCTTATCCAGTATATGATTTACAAATATTTTCTCCCCTCTGTGGGTTGTCTTTTCACTCTCTTCATAGCATTCTTTGTAGCACAAAAGTTATTAATTTTTATTAAGTCAAATTTATCTATATTTTTCTTTTGTGTCTGTGCTTTTGTTGTCATATCTAAAAAATCATTGTGAAATCCAATGTCATGAAGATATTCTCCTGTGTTTCCTTCTATGGTTTTATAGTTTAACTTTTACATGGGGTTTTTGATCCATTTTGAGTTAATTTTTGGACATGATATAAGGTAAGGGTCCAACTTCATTCTTTTGCATGTGGATACCCAGATTTTCTAGCACCACTTTTTTTTTTTTTTTTTGGGGGCTGACCAGTACAGGGATCAAATCCTGGACTTTGGTGTTTTCAGCATCACACTCTAACCAACTGAGCTAATTGGCTAGTCCCTCTAGCACCATTTTTTGGAAAAACTTTTCTTTCCTCATTGAATGGTCTTGTCACCCTTGTTGAAAATAACTTGTCCATATATGAGAGGAGTTTTTTTCCTGGGCTCTCTATTCTATTCCATTTGTCTATATGTATGACATTTTGCAAATATCACACTGTTTAGATGAGTGTAACTTTGTAGTAAGTTTTGAAATTAGAAAGTGTGAGTCTTTGAGCTTTTTTCTCTTTTTCAAGATTGTTTTAGCTATTTGGGATGCTTGAGATTCCATATGAATTTTAAAATGGTTTTCCTATATCTGCAAAAAAAGTCAATGGGGTTTTGGTAGGGATTGCATTGAATATGTGGATTGCTTTGGATAATATTGTCACCTTAGCAATATTAAGTCTTCCAATCCATGAACATGGGATGTCTTTCCATTTATCTAAGTCTTCATTAATTTCTTTAAGCAATGTTGTGTAGCTTTCAGTGTACAAGTATTTCACATTCTTGGTTAAATTTATTTCAAAGTATTCTATTCTTTTTGAGGCTATTGTAGATGGAATTGTTTCTTATTTCCTTTTTGATTGTTCACTGTTAGTATATAGAAATGCAACTGATTTTTGCATGTTGATTTTGTATCTTGCAACTTTTCTGAATTCACTTATTAGCTCTTTCAGTTTGTGTGTGTGGAATTTTTGGTATTTTCTACATATAAGATCATGTCATCTGCAAACAGAGATCATTTTACTTCTTCTTTTCCAATTTGTATGCATTTTGTTTCTTTTTCTTACCTAATTGCTCTGGCCAGAACTTCCAACATTATGTTGAATAGAAGTGGTAAAATGAGCATCCTTGTCTTGTTCCTGATCTCAGGGGAAAAGCTTTCAGTCTTTTACCATTGAGTATAATGTCTGCTGTAGGTTTTTCATTTATAGCCTTTATCATGTTGAGGAAATTTCCTTCTATTCCTAGTTTATTGAATGTTTTTTTGTTTATCATGAAATGGTGTTGAATTTTGTCAAACGTTTTTCTGCATCAATTGAGATCATCATGTGGTTTCCCCCCTTCATTATATTAATGTGGCAATTATGTTGATTGATTTTCATATGTAGAATCATCCTTGAATTTTGGGAATGAATCTCAGTTGATTACTGTGTATAATCTGCCCCCTCCCCCACCCTTTTTTGGTGGCTGGCTGATAAGGGGATCCATACTCTTGACCTTGGTGTTACCGGCACCACACTCGAATCAACTGAGCTAACGGGCCAACCCATAATCCTCTTAATATGCTGCTGATTTAGGTTTGCTAGTATTTTATTGAGGACTTTTGCATCAATGTTCATAAGGGATATGCAACAGTAGTTTTCTTTTCTTGTAGTGTCTTTGCCTGGCTTTAGTAGTACAGTAGTACTGGCCTCATGGAATGAGTTAGGAAATGTTCCCTCCTCTTCAATTGTTTGGAAGAATTTGAAAAGGGTTGATGTTAATTCTTCTTTAAATGTTTTGTAGAATTCACCAGTGAAGCCATTTGGTCCAGAGTTTTTCTTTGCTGGGAGGTTTTTGATAACCGATTCAATTTCCTTACTAGTTGCTATGGATTGAATTGTGTGCTACAGAGTTCCATGCATTAGAAGTGTAATTCCTACTGTGACAATGTTTAGAGGGTGGGAAAACTATTATGGTAATTGAAAGGTGGGGCCTTTCAGAGATGATTAGATTCTGAGGACCATGTCCTAGTGAAGGGATTAATCCATTGATGGTTTAATGGTGGTCATGGGCATGGTTATGATAGCTTTAAAAGGAGAGCAACTGAGAAGTCTAGTTCTCTCTTTTGCTTCTGCCATATTTGCCATGTGATACCCTGTGTCATTGTAGAGCCACCACCAACAAGGCCCTCACCAGATGTGTTCCTTGGACTTTGGACTTCCCAGCCTTGGAACCTGTAAGCAATAAATATTATTTCTTCATGAATTACCCAGTTTCAGGTATTTCTGTTATAAGTAACAGAAATGGACTCATAAACTAGTTATAGGTCTGCTCAGCTTTTCTATTTTTTCAAGATTCAATCTTGGTATATTTGCATTTCTAGGAATTTGTCCATTAGGTTATCCAATTAGTTGGTGTACAATTTTTTACAATGTTTTCTTTTAATTCTTTTTATTTCTGTAAAATCAGTAATAATGTCCACACTTTCAGCATCTTCATTTTCAAAAAATAGCTTTGCTGTATATACCAACCAGGATTGGTAGTTTTTTCCTAGCACTTTGAATAAGTTGTTCCACTGCCTTCTGGCTTCTATTTTTTCAAATAAAAACTCAGATGTTAATCTTATTGTGGCTCCCTTGTATGTAATGAGTCATTTTTCTCTTGCTGGCTTTAAGATTTTCTGTTTATCTTTGGCTTTCAGCATTTGAGTATGATGTGTGGGTGTAGATCTCTTTGAGTTTATCCTACTAGGAGTTCATTGAACTTGTCGGATGTGTAGATTAATTTTTGTCACCAAAATCTGGGAAGTTTTTAGCCATTATTTCTTCAAATATTTTTTTGTTTCTTACTTTCTGTCTTCTTCTGGTTCTCCCATTATGTGTATGTTTCCATGCTTACCAGTATTTTACATTTCTCTGAGACTGTTTATTTTCCTACATTCTATTTTTGTTTTTGTTTCTTCAGATTATAAAATCTCTAAAGATCTGTCTTCAAGTTTACTAATCCAACTCAAATCTACTGTTGAGGCCATCTCATGAGTTTTTCATTTCAGTTATTGTACTTCTACTTTTATTTTTTTTTTGAGTTATTATGCTTCTTTGTTTGGTTCCATTTGATTCTTTTAAATAATTTCTCTTTTAAAATATTCTCTATTTGATGAATCATCATTATCAGACCTTACTTTATTTAAACATGCTTTTCTTGAATTTTTTGAACATATTTAAAATAGCTATTTTGAAGTCTTTGTCTACTATGTTCAACATATGGTGCCCCTCAAAGACAATTTCTGTTATCTGCTTTTCTTCCTGTATATTGGCCAAACATTCTTTGCATGTCCTATGAATTTTTCATTGAAAAGAAGACATCTTAGATAATATATTGTCCAAATTCAGACACTGATTCCTGCTTCTCTTTTCCTACTTGACTTGTGTTGTTGTTTGTTTGGTCATTTGTTTGTTTAGTGACTCGGATGAGATAATTCTGTGAAGTCTATTTCCCTCTCAATTTTCAGCCTCAGATATTCCTTCTCAGATTTTCCCCTCTTATTTTTATATTTCAGCCTGGCTTCTTAGGGTTCATTCCTGGATCAGCATAAACCACTCTTTGGTTGATGATTGTGTGTAAGCCCCCTTAGTCAATTTTATTTGTACTATTTACTATTGGATGTGTGTGTGGCTTGGAGACTGCTTTCATAGATTAGGGAACTTACTATTTTTCCACATGTTAAGCCAGGAACCAGTAGCTTAGAAGTTCCCTCTCCATTCTCTCCTGAAAATACATAGCTTTGGCCCTGTGCACGGTCTTTCAGCCCACTAGGGATGCATGCGATTTTATTTTTAAGCCTGGCTAACTAGGGGTTGTCCCTGGGTCAGGGTAGCTTGTTGTTCAGCCAGTATTTGATTAGAGGTTATACTTAAGTTCATTGAGCCAGAAAGTCCACTGAGCCCTTTGCTGATAGATCTGAGAGTGGCTTGGGAAATGTATTTAAATCTGCTCCACTTCCCACACTTATTGTTCCTGAGTTGGTGTAGCCTAGTGCCTACACAGTGTTTTAGACCCTTAGGGATAAGTGTGATTCTATGATGACTCTTCTTGGTTGTACCTTTCACTGTTTTTTCCTGTTAAGCTTCTTGCTGGGTTGCTGTTTCACTTCTTGCTGCTAGTGTCATGGAGCTACTAACTCTCTCTTAGTTGCTCATCAAGAAGATCTCCATTGTTTTCAACACACCCTTAGGTATGAACTTCTCTGCTCTCTGTTTCAAATAAATTTAGTAATCTCAGGCAGAGCTTCAGAGCACTTGTCCTTCATCCTGCCTATCCTCCTGGGCCGAATATATGTGCCACTGTACTAGAGATAGAAATGGGGATGGCAGCCTACTTCTACTGGAGTGAACCCCCTGTTCTATGAATGAGTACTGGGGAGGGGGATGGTATCCATTGGTCTTGTCACTTGTCCCTTCCAAGGTGAAACCTCTGCCCTATAAGTAAGGTGAGATTGGGCAATTGAGGCCCAAAGATTCTTGGCCTGCTTTGCCTGGGGTAGAGCTTCTGCCTTATGAGTAGGGGCTGAGTGCAAGAAGGGAGCTCCAGTTCTCCTGGTCATGTCTGCTGGAACAGAGCGAATGGACCTTGGGAGAATGAGAGATACCAGTAACATGCTTCTTCTAGGGTGAAACCATAGCTGGGGGGAGTGGGAAAGAGCCCCCCATCTTCCTGGCTACACTTACCTGGAGTAGAGATCCATAATATGGAACGGGAGACGGGGCATGGGAGAAGATAATGGCTCAAATGTCACAAATTCTTGGTGTTCTTACCAGGATTTAGTAGATTTTTATGGATAAATATTTCTCAATTTTCTGTGTGCCCTTAGGACAATTCCAAGAGAACTTCAATGATTATTTTTTAAAAATAATTTTAACAAGTTAAATAGCTTTTTCTCTAGAGAAAGGGTCAACCAATTTCCTTACATGGCATTCTAAAAGTCCAAAATAAAATTTAAAAATATTTCCAAACATTTGGCAACTTTCAAGACATATTTCTGTTATTGGTTTCTAATTGGATGCTCTGATAACCTAAGGTCTATTCTGTAAGGTTTCAATTCTCTTAAATTTGTTGATGTTTGTTTAATGGCCCATAACATGCTCTATCTTGGTGTATGTTCCATGACCACTTGAAAAAAGTGTATATTGTGCTGTTGCTATGGTGGAATATTCTATAAATGTCAATTAGGTCCAATTCACTGACAGTTTTTTGCAGATCTTATATTTACTTACTGGTTCTCCATGTACTTATTCTATCCATTATTGAGAAAAACATGTTGAAGACTCAAATTCTAATTGTAGTTATGTCTTTTTTAGGTACATTTAGGTGCATACACATTTAGGATTTTGTTTTCTTAGTGCATTGATCTGTTTATCATTATGTAATTAGTGTCTCTATTTATCCTGATAATATTCTTTGTTCTGATGTTCCCTTCGCCTGATAGTAATATAGCTATTCCTTTTCCTTCTTCTTCTTTTTTTTTCCGACAGCTGGCCTGTATGGGGATCTGAACCCTTGACCTTGGTGTTATACCACTGCACTCTAACTGGCCAGCCCCACTCCTTCATTTGATTAGTGTTTGCATCATATATATATTCCATCCTTTCTGCCATAACTTACCTATAGCTTTATATTTAAAGTGGGCATATAGTTGAGTCTTGTTTTTTAAAAATCCAGTCTGACAATTGCTGTCTTTTAATTCATGTTAAAAAGCATGAATATGAATTAATAGAGCTATTAATTCACTTATCAGAACAATTACCTTTATTTATTTATTTACTTATTTTTTAAAAGATGACCGGTAAGGGGATCATAACCCTTGACTTGATGTTGTCAGCACCACGCTCAGCCAGTGAGGGAACCGGCCATCCCTATATAGGGATCCGAACCTGTGGCCTTGGTGTTATCAGCACCACACTCTCCCAAGTGAGCCACGGGCCGGCCCTAGAATAATTACCTTTAATGTAAGTATTGATATGATTAGATTAAAATCTACCATCTTGGTAGCTGTTTTCTATTTGTTCTACCTCTCTCTTTTTAAAATTTGTTCCATCTCTTGTTTCTCTTTTCCTCTCTTTATGCTTTCTTTTGAATTAATGTTTTAAATCATAGGTTTTTAGTGACTTTTTCCTTTCACTATTGTCCTCCTTATAATTATTTAAAATTTTTATGGTTTCCCTTGAGTTTACATGTTATATCTTTAATTGATTCCCTTCTTCCTCCAAATGATAGCATCTGCTTTTTATGTAGCACAAGGACCTTATAACAGTATCCTCTCTATTCTTCTCTCCCATCCCGTATTAGTTTTCTATTGCTGTCTCTACTATGGTAAAATCATTTTGATGATAACAAATGTTGTTTGAATCACAAGTAATGTCAAGCTTCTTTATATAGTTACTGTGCTGTCAAAAGTTAAAACAAGAAGCAAGATCTCCATTCCCGCACAAATATGAAGCGGATATATTTTCTGAGCTCTCCGCTACAGTTCAAGAAGCAGTTTTTTGACCTCTATAAGTGCAAAGGAAACTTACATATTTCAAAATCCATTTAACTGTGCCAATTGAGGATTTTCCACCTCAACTTCAGTGGATGTTATTAATCTGCAATGTAATGACATGCTAAAAGGCAAATAACAAGAGAAGAATCCAATAGAATTCAATAAATGTCTTCCAAGTAGAGAATATGCTCAATTCAGTCCATATATTCATGGATTAATATCAGCATTTGGCAGCAGCTGCTTGCATGAAAAGAAATTTTTAAAGATGAAATGCATAAAAAGTTACAGCTCGCCAGTAACAGAAAATGTGCATTTGATTTTGACAATAGAGAGCACTAACTTGAACCCTAATTAAGTAAATTGTTATTCTCCCCCTAAAAGATTTCTGTTCTTTTGTTAGTAGATCTGTATTACAAAATATTATATTCAATTAGTTTTATTCCTGTATTTTTGTGGGAAAGTTTCCTTCTTGTTAAGTAAAAACCTACATAATATCCTCGATTTCACCTCATAAGTCCTAAAATATTTGCTATCAGGTCCTTTATAGAAAATGTTTGTTGACCTAGGAACTAGAGTCTACAAATACATTCATCATAGTATTTTAATTTTTTAGCCTATTTGTTATTACAAATCATACTTATTCTTTATGCCCCTTATCCAATCTCTCCTTTCCCCCTCCCCACTCTAATAACCATAGATTTGTTCTCTCCATCTGATAGATTAACTGTTCCTCTGTTGAGCTGCTGCCTAGATGATCTGTCCAGTACTGAGACAGGTGTGATCAAGTCCTCCCCTATTATCGTAAATCAGATGTTTCTATTACTCTGGAGTGTGCTTTGTGGAGAAAGAGGACCTCTTTTTTTTTTTTTTTTTTTGGTCTCTGCTGGTGACTCTCCTTGTGTCAATACAATTGAGAGTCTGGTGTGCTATCTGCACAGTGGCTGTGACTGCTGCTATAGAGACTAGCCACTTTTGCAGCAGCCATGGCAATTGTGGTGGGCTACCCACGTGGAAATGGTGTTTTTGGTGTGCTCTTTTCCTGGTTGCAGCTGGGTTCAGCTTCCCCCAGCTCCATGCCTCAGGACCCTGATGGGGTCCCAGGGCAGTAGCAGTGGTGGTGGTGGCAGCATGCCTACTTGTGACTGGGTTTGGCTTCCCCTGGCTCCAAGCCTCAGGACCCCAGCAGGCCCATCATAGTATTTTAAACTCTATGTGTGATAGTTCCAAAATTTATGTCATAGCTGAGTCTGGTTTTTTTGATTGGTTTATCACTTGATAGTGTATTGTTTACTTTTTCATTTTGTGCCTCGTCATTTTTGTTTGAAAGCTAGTCATCTTGTGAAGGCTGTGGAGATTTAGGTAAACTCTATGCTCAGAAATGGGTGTGCCTTTTCTTTAGGGAGGAATGTTGAAACAATCATGTCAGGTTTTTTTGTGGCTGTGGTTACACTCAAAAAGCACAGGCTTCAAATTCTTTTAGTGTAATTTTTTGCTTAGAGTTGTGGCTGGTTTGTTGGAGAGTTTTTCTCAGTGTCTGTTCCACTCTCAGCTATTGATCTTCTCTTTGTACCCATCCTCAGAGAGGATGTCTCTCCATGCTTCTACTCCCTCCTCCAGCAGTAGATTGCAGTTGCTTGTTCCTGGACATTTGCTAGCCTGGTAGTTGGGGGAAGGGTGGAATTTTCTTTGTTGTTCTGGTTCAGCCTCATTATTAGGTAGGTGCTATGTTCCTGGATCTGAGGGATGGAGCCTTCTCAGTGCCCTAGCCCCTCTCCCAGCATAGAGAATCTTTAAAGGTGTGGTCCAAAACAATTTCCTGGGGCTGGCTGATTAGCTCAGTTAGTTAGAGCACAGCCTTATAACACCAAGGTTATGGGTTTGGATTCTGTATCAGTCTGTTTTTGTGTTGCTGTGACAGAATACTTGAGACTGGGTAATTTATAAAGAAAAGAGGTTTATTTGGCTCATGATTCTGGCCTCAGGCTCCTCTACTCATGGTGGAAAATGGCAGGCAGCTGGCAGGTACAAACAGATCACATGGCAAGAGTAAGCAAGAGAGAGAGAATGAGAGAGAGAGAGAGAGGAAGTTCCAGGGTCTTTTAAACAGCCAGCTCTCAGGGGAACTAATAGAGCAAGAACTCACTCACTACCCCACCCTCAGGGCATTAATCTATTCATGAGGGATATGCCCCATAACCCAAACTGCTCCCAACACTGCCAAGTTGGAGATCAGATTTCCACATGAGTTTTGGAGGGACAACACATCCAAACTGTATCAGATCCCCATACTGGCCAGCCACCAAAACAAACAAACAAAACAAAATAAACACCACCACCCCCAAACAGTTTCCTGCTCCTTCCTTGGGGGTAGTGGTTATTTTATGTTCTCTTCACCCAACTACAATAGGCTTTTACCTGTGCCCTGAAAGTGAAAAGAGTTTTCTGCCTCCTCTTCTCTCATGGCATAAGACTGTTTTCATTGGAAGGGGGGCTAGGAAACAGAGTAGATGGGTCCAGGCCAGTCTTCATGTTTTTCCCACAGTGCTTTTGCTCACCTCCCCAAAGACTGCACTGTGGTCTTTCTTTGATCTCTTTCCCCTTATCTTTTTCATGAACACCTGATGGAAGTTTGTGGAGAAAGACCTGTGAGTGGGTGCAAATTTGCTTTGTGTCTGCAGTTCCCAGAATTTCTGAAGTCTTACACTAGGCTGCACTCTGCCTTTCACAGTTCATTAAAAGAAAATAGGCTGTCCCAATAGATGTTATTGTGGAAATGAAGAATACAAGGACTTGTGGAGAGGGCTCATTATTTATTATTGTCCTGAAGATTTTGTTTTGTTTTGTTTTGGCAGCTGGCAGTTAAGGGGATCTGAACCCTTGGCTTTGGTGTTATCAGTACCACACTTTAACTCAGTGAGCTAACCAGCCAGCCCCTGCGCTGAAGATTTTAAAGAAAGAAAATGGCAATCTCAAATTTTAGTTTCTTGGATTAAAAGCTTCTTTGATTTCCCTGAAATAATTTCATAGCCCTTGTAACTGCAGGATTGAAGTAGTTGAAAATAAGATGCAGTATATGATTTTGAGGGTTGTTGAATTTCAACATAATGGAGTTAACAGCTTCATCAGAATATTTACATAAAAGTTAGGCATTGATTGGGAAAGAGTGAGATCCTGAAAATTTAAATGTGGCATATTTGGACAGATTTAGAACATTCTGACCCCCAGCCATATTGAAGCTTCCTTGCTAACAAAAGCAGTGCTTCTTCCTATTTCATAAGGCTGATCCTCTCTACCATAGAAACACTGTAATGACTTCATCTGAGGAAGTTATGTTATTAGGCATGCCAATTTTTTACCTGTACCATCCTAACCAGTCTTCACTGCTTGTAGACATAATAACTTGAATCTGATCCCAGCATGCTCTAGAAAGACAGGTGCAAAGATAACCAAGGAGGAGAAACTTCCTTACAAAAAGAACTGCAAGATTTTGCTAATTTACAGGAGAAGGAAACTGGGGTATTTGTATAGGATTGGATTCTAAGGACTCTTGATTAGGAAGGCTTGGGCCCAATATACCAGGATATACTTGCCAGAAATTCTGAATTCAGTTTGCTTGTTCAGGCAGGTGAGTGGTGAGAGTGATTCTACATGTCTACGTGGTTGTTTTAAACCTGAACTCAGTGGTGGCCCACACTTGGCTACCAAGAGTGATTCGTCAGAAATTCCATGTTTAATGTAGGAAAAGGAATGTGAAGAGTTAGAGAGAGAATATTGGACTGGATTCATGATGTGTGACATGCTTGCCCACTCCTCTGACCTCCAGGAGGGGCCTTAGAGAATGCCCCCTTCATCAAGACACTGAAAAATAAATGGGTGAGGGGAGCACCCGCAGCCTTGAAAACACTGTAATGGCTATCGTCTTTTGTCCAGGGAAAAGTGGGAAGCACAGCAATTCGGAAGTTATGATTCTTGTTTCCCCCTGACTTCAACAGGGATGATGAAGCCCAGAGAGGCAGAGGCCTAGGAGAAGCAGTTGTCCCGAAAAGACAAAAGAATGAGCTACCAGAACAGACATAGGGGACACAGAGCTGTTAAGAATGGACTGACCTGCAGGTATCTTTGGTGGTGGCTCATCGTTTAAGGTATTCCTACGACTGAAATAGAAGAGCAGCCTACCCAGGTGTCTAACCTCCTTAATCTGTATGGTCCCCCTGTCCCCAAATTTGGGTCTGGTGAACGAAGCCCCGACTTGAGGAAGCATTGTGGAGCATCAGGGCTCCTCAGCTAACGCTCAGACTGCCCATCCTCACCAGCTCCAGGCCGGGCACCACCCCAGAAAGGGCAGGAGGGTCAGGAAGCACCCGTGCTGGCTCTACAGTGGGAGGTCTCTACCAAGGACGGTTTCCTCACAAGGACCTGAACCCGTGGGTCCTGGGCAGGGTTCTGGCTGGACAGAGTCAGGAGGGAGCATCTGAGTGAAACAGCGAGGGCGACACGTCCCACTCAGGCGAGAAGCCTGCGCGCAGGGCTACGCCATTTCCGCCCCGCCCAGGCCCCGCCCCGCCCCGCCCCGCGGGAGGCTCCGGTTCCCGCCAGAAGCGGGGGCAGGGCCGGGGCCGCCG
>NW_007727058.1:345776-356239 GCF_000696425.1 Galeopterus variegatus
GGCGGCGCCGCTCCCCTCGGAGGGCCCGCTCGCTCAGGGGTCCTCGCCGCCGCCCCCTGTAGGGGTTCCGGGATCCCCGGCGACAACCCAGTCCAATAAGGGTGTGATGACCACCGATATGTATGCGTTTGGCCCAGGTGACTCTCGTGGGCGTCTAGGGGACGGTTGAGGCTCCCTGGGGGTCTGGGAGGACACGACTGTGCCTGGGTAGTCTGCGCTAGGCGGCCGTGGCCGGCGGATCTGAAGCGCTGTCCTCAGGCCCGGAGGACACGGCTTCCTTGGCTGTCTCAGGGGCACCGGGTGCTTTCCCGGGCAGTCCCGGGCGCAGGGGAGACAGGGCCTGTTTCTTTGAGTTCTTCCTCCACTCTCTTCACCCCAGTGTGTGGCCGGCCCAACCTGAAAATCGTGGGAGGCACCGACGCCGAGGAGGGGAAGTGGCCCTGGCAGGTGAGCCTGAGGATCAACGGCAAGCACGTGTGCGGAGCCTCCCTGCTCACGTCACAGTGGGTGCTGACTGCCGCCCACTGTATTTTCAGGTGAGGGGTGGCAAGTGGAGATGTGAGAGCTGTGGAGCCGGGCTTGTCCTCCTCAAACACCCGCTCAGTTCTGTTCCCTCTCAAATTGGCCGAAAGAAACAGAACATGCACAATAAAAAAGGCAGGGATTCTGCACTGGTAGTCGTGGTACTAGGAATACTTAGTGGGGCAGGCAAACCCGTTTGAGCGTGATGGAGGAGTTTTCGGTGACAGAGGTAGGATGGGAGGGAGAGTGGCGAGGGAGGTTGGGGCCACTTCGGGAAACATCTGAAATGCGTAGAAAAGGCACAAGGTACGCTTCCCAGGGTCTCTGTGAGGGATATGTCCTCTCTTCTACAGCTATTTCCAGTACACTGTCAAGATAGGAGATCGGAGTGTCCGTAACGAAAACACAAGTCTGGTGATCCCCATCAAAAACATCATTGTCCACCCTAAGTTCTCAACAATTGTGAGCGCTAGAAACGACCTCGCCCTTCTCCAGCTCCTCTACGCCGTGAATTTTACCTCAACCATCCGGCCCATCTGCATCCCTAGGGAGACTTTCCAGGTGAAAGATGGGACCAAGTGCTGGGTCACCGGATGGGGCAGAACAACAGAAGGCGGTGAGACTTTGAGGCAGAAAGCAAACTCAGGCAGAGGGAGGGACAGGGAGGCAGACTGCCTGGCAGGCGGGTGAGGGGGAAGCAGTTCAGCAGCAGTAGGGGTAATGGTTCCCAGTTGGCTTGGGTGACCCCAGAAACTGGGCTGAGATCTTTTGCTGCAACACAAGTATTTGATGGCAGCCATTTAGGAAAGTTGCCTGTTCTGGGAACTGGAGTTGCTCAGCCAAGAGAAGCAGCACATGGCCAAAGTCTCCTTTTGCAGATTTGTGGGGCACTGTGTCCAGCTGGTTTGTGAATGTTGTTTTAGGTTCCCTGGGAACAGAGTCAGATGCTATGGAGTTCTCTCCAGGGTGGATTTCTGCTCACGAGGTGTTGAGCTGTTGGCTAATCAGAGCTGCTCCTCTCTGGAAGTACCTGCCTTGGTGGGTAGGAGCTTCCTGTCCTGGGGGTGAAGGCAGAGCCAAAAGACCCTTGTTGATGAGGCTGTAGGGCCTCCTATCCTTGGGGAGAGACTGGATTTGGTACTTTAGGGGTGCTACCTGTTCGAGAGTCTTTGATCCCACTCTAGAAAGTAAAGATGCTTTATTGAGGCACAGGACACTCTGTTACTATTACTATTGATATTTGGAGTGACAGATGCTTGGTTTTGATTTTTTGGGCTGGTAAGGCCCTGTGTCTCCCTCTCCTGAAATATTCTTCCTTCTCTTCTCCTGGTTTTCCTTCTTACATCCTCCTCCCCCCATGGCAACTTTGGGCCTCAGTTTTCTCCTGTGTCAAATGGGGATAATGATCACTGCCCTTCTTCCAGGGGGATCCTGGGTCCTTGGGGGCTTACTATCCACTTGTGCAGATCCACATACTGCTGATCTTCTTTTTTAGTGTTCCTGCCTCCATCAGAAATTCTCCAGGAGGTGGACCAATACATCATCCACTACCAAAAATGTAATAAGTTGATACAGAATTACTTGTCATCTGCTAGGGATTTAGTAGTGAAAGGCATGGTCTGTGGCTATAAAGAAAGAGGAAAAGATTCTTGTCAGGTAAGTTCATGGGCTCTTTCCTCATTTCCAGGTGGCAGGGCCTGGGTTATTTGCTATCTCCTCCATCCCCCCTAGTCAAGTTAAGGAGATTTCATGGGAAGAAGCCCTCTATGGCTTCCCTGAGCTGGCCTGGCCTGTTCCTTCCAAAGGGAGCAGCCCTTGCTGCCTGGGGGCACTGCTAGGGTGTGGAGAAGTTGGGAGAGGGTAATGCATTATAATAGTATACGTTGCATTAATTGAGTTCCTTCCATGTGGCACTCACCATGCCAGTGTGATTAGTAACCCACATTATTTCAGTTAACCCATATCACAACCCTGCAACATAGACATCATACCTATTATACAGATGTGGAAGATGAGATCCAAAGATGTCAGTTCAAGGTCCTCCTGTGAGTACCTGTATGACTGCCAGGTCCACACTCTTCCCTCTGCACCAGGCTGCCTTCCTGAGGAGAAGCCATTTGAGTTGGATCTTAGGGGATAGTATTTGGATTTCTTGGAAAGAAGAGAACAGCATTGTAAGGAGAGGGAACAGCATGTACAGAGGGAACTTCTCATGTTTAGGGAACATTTTACTTGCCTGGAATAAGTTGGTAGTAAATGTGGCCACAGAAGTGGGTTGGAGTCAGAATACATGTAGCCTGGAATGCTGTGCCAAGTTTCTAGATGGTGCCCAGGCAGGACTGGGAGGTGGGGCAGGGTGAACACGATCAGATTTGCCTTTTAGGCAAATGATTCCCTGAGCTGTGTGGTGCATGGACTGAAGTCTAGGAACTTGTTTTTATCATCTGGGCAATGATATTGAGCAGGGCCTGGGGCAGTGAGATGGGTGAAGGAAGTGTGTTGAGGTGTAATTGTCAGCTCTTGGTGACTGACTGCATGGGGGGTGAGGGTGGGGGTGAGGGAGGGGTTGAGGAGGACCCTGTGTTTCTCACTGAGGTGGTTGGTGGTTAGGCGCCACTGGAGCAGTTTCAGAAAGGACATACAGAGTTCTGCTTGAGTCGGGGTGTGTGTGGGATGTCTGAGAGTGGGACTTAAAATGTGGAGGGAGCTGGCTATATAGGTTAGTTCTAGAGCAACTTCAGCCTAAAATGTAAGGGGCTGCCATGCAGAGGTGATATTCAAAATGTTTAACGATCACTGTGGTTTGGGAAATGATCAGTCATAATATCCTCGGAGCATATTACAGCTTTCCTATTAACTTTTCAATTCCCATATTCACATATTCAGTTCTTGTATTCACAAAAGCCTGGGCCTAGCAGGACCTTTGGGGTGTCTAGGGAAGCCCCCTGTTTGCCTGTCTCCCCAGCATCTTGCAGTGCAATCAGCCTGCCGTGATGGGAATCCTATTCCATTCCTGCAGTTTTTTTCTTTCTCTTTCTCCAGGGAGATTCTGGGGGCCCCCTGGCCTGTGAATTTAATGACACATGGGTCCAGGTGGGGATTGTGAGCTGGGGCATTGGCTGTGGTCGCGAAGGGGTGCCAGGAGTTTATACAGAAATTGGCTTCTACAGTAAGTGGATGGTTGCAGTGGTGAACCAGGCTACCTCTTTGTGTCCAGTGATGTTCCTCATCCTACTCTTGTGTCTGGTGCTGCCCCTCGGCATCCTGGTGACCCTGTGATCACCCCAGTCCACTCCCCATCCTTTTTCTGAGTCTCCCACTAGGCCTCTCCATTGACCTCCCATTCCTTCCGATGCCCTTTCCTCAAATTCTGGTTGGCATCCATTGACCCTGAAGAGATCCACACAACAGAGCCTGGTGGGGACACTGGGGCCTGGAAAGTGTCCCAGCCTGATTCTCTGGTCACCTGACTTGGCCACTCCTACCTGGGCTGTGCTCTGCCTGATGGGAAGAAGGGCATGAATCCATCCCAGCTAGAGGGACAGCCCACCTGCCAGGTGGAGTGTCATGACTCTTTGACATCTTGGAGAACATCAGCCAAAGAAGAGACATCATCAGCGGTGAAACAAGCGTTGGACCTGCTTCAGATTTCAGGGCTCTCACCTGAGACTTTGTGAAACTAGTCAGCTTGGTGATGGCTCAGAGAGAGTGAAGGAGGCATTGCCAGGTCCCTGCAGAGGTGCGAGGCCCAGAACTTCCTCATCTGGCTCAGTGGACCGGGGCTGGGAGAGGTTCCCCCGAACCCCATTGTGGATCCATGTGTGAATGGACAGCCTCTGCCACACAAGCCTTCCTGGGGCAACCCAGTCCTCCCCTTTCCTCAGTGCCCTAGTGGCCATGTCCACGGACACTCCAAGTTGTGTTGAGGCAGTTATAGAATGTGGAGATTTCAGATGTCAACTGAATAAATGTTTGGAGAGTCTTCCTGTGTGTTCTGCATCTCTACTTGCCCGGAGTGTGGGGACAGTAGAGAGAACTCAGCTCACATTAAGCTGAGGAAGATTCTTTTTAAACCATAGAGTGAGAGGGGAGGCACCTGCCTATCTTGATGTGAACTGGACCGATGGTTTTAGCCAGTTGGGTTCTGCTGCCTGTGCTCCTCATAGCCATCAGCATTTCTGCATGGAGCTTTGTAGCTAAGTTTGCTAGTATTGCATCTGGGAAGGAGGAAGCGAGAGAAACTAGGAGCAAGAGAGGGGTTAGGGCACTACATCTCAAATTGCAGCCTGCATTTTCTGCCTGTTTCTGCCCCTCTCCCTTCAGGTGCTAGAGCCTTGATAACCAGATCACTTTAATTAGGCTGTATGGAAAAGGGAGGGCTGAGGTTTAGGGAGATGATGATAGGTTGGTGTACTTACTGTGTCTGTGGCTGGGTCATTTCCCTTGTTACCCTGTGGTTCCAGGGTAGCTCTTTTTTTTTTTTTTTTTTAATGATACAGAGCACTTCACTGCTCCTAGTTTTCTTCTTTGTTCACAAAACTTTGAAGTAGCCTCCTTTTGGAAGAGGATTAGCGTGTTCTGCGTATGGAAAGAAGGTACATGTGAACATTTAGATAAGTAAAGGAGAGGACCAGAGTAGAGATTGATAATCGTCTCCCCTGGTACCTTCCTCTCCTTCCTTCTGGGCATATAGCTGATCAGAATAAAGACTACATTTTTAAGCTGCTCTTAGATTTAGGTGTGGTAAACAGAAATGTTAGTTGTGAATTCTGGGAAATGTCCTTAAAGGGAGGCTAAGCCCTTCTTCATCCCTTTCTTCTCTTCTGGCTGGGCTGTATGTGTGGCCGCTGGAGCTTGAGCAACCATCTTGGCACATGAGGAACATGTAAAGTATATGGGACAGCAATTTAGAAGGAACTTGGCTCCATGGAATTTTATGCAACAGAAAAATAAGCTTTACTTTTAATTAAGCCACTGTCATTTTGGGTCAAAGTTATTCATAAAAACCTCATTCTTATTAATTCAGTTGTATCATCTGGAGCTTTATTTCTATATATATGAAATATATATTTATGAATATAGATTTTTAAAGTCATTTCTTATTTAGACTAAATTGTTTTTTGTTTCTACTTTCCTGTATCTCACTCCTTCCTTCTCTGTTCATTTCTTTAAATTGATAGGGTTAAAAGCTTTGTTAATGCATTTTTATCTTATATTTTTTATTGAGATATAACATATATAGTAAAATGGACAGATTGTAATGTACAATTTTATTAGTTTCAGCAAATGTGTACCCCACGTTAACATCACCCAAATCATGATAGAGAACATTTCCTCCTTACAGGATGTTCCCTTCTAATCATCTTCTCCCAGAGATAACCACTGTTCTGATTACTATCAGATTAGATTTGCATGTTAGTGAACCTCATATAAATGGAATCGTACAGTGAGTGCTCTTTTGTGTCTGGCTTCTTACCCTCCACATACTGTTTTTAAGATTCACCCATATTGTTATGTGTATCGTTATTCTTTTTTATTACAGAACAGTAATCCATTATATGAATATTCCACAGTTTATTCTCCTGTTGATGGACATTTGGGTTGTTTGCAGTTTGGGGCTATTATGAATGAAACTGCTAATAAACATTCTAGCACAAGACTTTTTGTGTATATATGCTTTCACATCTGGGAATATAGCTGAGTGGAACTGCTGGTTCATAGAATAGATGTATGTTTAACTTTATTATAAATTTCCAAAGAGTTTTCCAAATTGGTTGTATCATTTTGTATTCCTACCAGCAATAAATGAGAGTTCCAGTTAATCTACATCCTTATTGGTACTTTTATTTGCCTGATTCTAATAGGTATAAAGTGGTATCTCATTGAAGTTTTAATTTGCATTTCCCTGTGACTAATGATATTGAGCATCTTTTCATGTGCTACTGGACATTTGTGTATCTTCTTTTGTGAAGTGTCATTTGAAGTGTTTTGCCCATTTTTTTTTTTTTAAAGATGACCAGTAAGGGGACCTTAACCCTTGACTTGGTGTTGTCAGCACCACGCTCTCCCAAGTGAGCTAACCAGCCATCCCTATATAGGGATCCAAACCTGTTGCCTTGGCGTTATCAGCACTACATTCTCCCAAGTGAGCCACGGGCCGGCCCCTATTTTTTGTCCATTTTTAATTGAGATGGTTGGCTTTTTATTGCTGATTTGTAAGTATTCTTCATAGAATAGAAGAGTCCTGATTAGAGTTCTAAGTCTGTGACTTGCTTTCTTCACTTTCTTAACTGGGGGTTGCAAAGATTTTTTCTTCTATTTTTTACTCCTCTAAGCTTTATAGTTTTAACTTTTACATTTAGGTCTATAATCTACAAATCAATTTTTGTGTATAGTATGAGAAAAGGATCAAGCTACATTTTTAACATGTCTTTAATGTTTATTCCTTTGTTCTAGTACCATTTGTTGAAAATGCATTTATTTTCACATTGATTTACAGTACCCAATTGACAGTATATATTTGTACCTATTTCTGGATTCTAGTTCCTTATCTATTTATATATGCTTATGCCAATTTCGCACTGTCCTAGTTACTGTGGCTTTATAGTTATTCCTGAAATTTGGTTTTGTTATACCTCCAAATTTGTTCATGTTTTTCAAGCTGGAGTTTTTGTAGAAATTTACAGGCTGATTCTAAAATGTATATGGAAAAGCAAAGGACCTAGAATAACCAACACAAAGAAGAACTACTGAATTTCAAGACTTACTATAAAGGTATGGTGATTAAGACAGTGTTGCGTTGGTATTAGGGCAGACATATAGATGAATGGAACAGGATAGAGAGTTCAGAAATGGACCAGAAATATATTAAATATATTAATAATTTATTTTGACAAAGGTGCCAAGGTAATTCAGTGGGGGAAAGGACAGTCTTTTTTAATAAATGGTGCTGGGCCAATGGGATATTTCTATGCAAAATATGAGCCTCAATCCTTACTTTTCATTATATAGAAAAATTAACTCAAAATAGATTACATAACTAAATGTAAAACTTGAATCTATGAAACATCTGAAAGAAAGCTAGAATAAAAATCTTTGTGATCCTTGGGAGATAAAGATTATGTAGGACACAAAATGTATGAACCATGAAAGAAAAAATAATGATATATTGGACTTCATCAAAATTGAAATCTTCTGCTCTTTGAAAGACATTGTTCAGAAAATGAACATAAAAGCCACAGACTGGAAGAAAATAGAACCAATGTCCACTGTTGAAGAAAAAATTATTCAGTGACACTTGATAAAGCATGGTAAAGAAGACTTTATTCAGGACTATTGCGCTAGGTATAGGACCACTGCAATGAGGTCTTGAAGTGGGGGAGAGAGAATGGGCTGAACTTCAAATACAGCATGGGCAAGTGGGAATTTATAGCTAAGGAGCAGTGTGGGGTCAGAGGATCAAAAATTCTAAGAGGAAACATCGGGTGTCTCAGTCTGTTTTGTGTTATTATAACAGAATACCACAGTCTGGGTAATTTATAAAGAAAAGACATATCTCACAGTTCTGGAGGCTGGGAAATCCAATGTCAAGGTGCTGGCATCAAGCAAGGGTCTTCTTGATGGGTAATCCCATAGCAGGAGGTGGGAGGGCAAAGTGGGGGGGTGGGAGCAATATTGAACTTACAGCCTTAAGCTCTTTTATAATCGGCATTAATCCATTCTTGAGGGTAGAGCCCTCATGACCTAAACACACCCCCATTAGGTCCCACCTCTCAGTACTGTTACATTGGGGATTAAGTTTCCAACACATGAACATTGGGAGACACATTTAAACCACAGCAAGGGGTGAGGGGGATTCTGGCTAAACTGACCTAATAGGATTCTTGCTGAAGACAGGCCAGGGTGATCAGACATCACCTGGGGATGGTGGAGAATGAGGAGCATAATCAGATATTAAGAATAATTAGAGCAGTTCTGGCTAAATTGACTTAGCAGGGTTCTTTTGCTAAAGCTGGATTTTCGAGGAAGTACATGGATAGGCCTAGGAGAAGGTTCAGAAGCCTGAGTAATGTTTGGCCAAGCAAAGAATCTTTGTCACCACTCAAAGACTTATATGCAAATGTTCATAGCATCTGTATTCATAATAGCCAGAATCTGGAAACAACCCAAATTTATGGAATACTACTCAGTAATAAATTTTAAAACTAAAAAAGAAAAAATGTTTAAAAAAGTAAAAAAATAAACTGTGATATATACAATAATAGGGATGAAATTCAAAAAACTTTTATTGGGTGAAAGAAGCCAGACCCTCTCAATTTAGATTGTAAGCTGTTGTAGGAGCCTAGGGAAGACTTCCCCTTCAACCTCCTGAAGGTTCCCTGGAAAATAACTGGTAAGCAGATTAATATGAAGAAAAGGCATCACATTTTATTATTTTAACATGTTGGGAGGGGTTAATGCAGGGGGGAATCACAAGAGAGTAATTTCCCAAATTTCCAGTGGAGTACAGAAGCTTATATACCAATATTCATAGGGAAGAGGGAAGGTGGGGAATGTAGACAATGCTTTTGAGGGACAGTAAATAATTATTAGGAGATGAGACTCAGAGGCAGATTATCTCATGAAACCATCTGTCCAGGCACGGTGACCTCCCAGTCTCTCCAATTACTCCAGGGAGTTGTTCTTTCCTGGTTATCTGATGAGATTCCTAGGTAAGGGATCTTAAGACAGTTGCATTTCTTTTGGAAGGCTTTCTTAGTCAGATAAGGAAATTCCAGAGAAAGTCTGTTCCTGTACTTAGGGTGAAAGGAACACAATAGGGTTAGAAGATCCTTGATTCTGAGCCTTATTTCTGAGGCCTTTTAGTTTTCAAAGCATTCAGCATGCCAAAGTGCCATATTTTGGGGAACAGTTTTCTGCACTCCAACACAGTCTTTCCAGTTAGGAGAACAACTGAAGGCTTTCCTAATGCTGGCTGGAGGCTGTACCTCACCACACATCTGTGACTTCTTTGATGCAGGTGCTATATCTTCAGTGGCCTTTAAAGCTCCTCCCATAGACCAACAGCATGAGCTTTAAAAACTAGCTTTACCTATCAGGCACTTTTACTTCCCTGCCGGTCACCAGTTGCAAAACAGAGAAATTTCAACTGCAAACTACCAAGCACCTGGGTCTTGAGTAGCCAGAGGAATAATGAGAAAGAAGAAAAGGACTAAGACCTCCTCAAACTCCCCAACTTCTTTCCTTCCCTACTTTTCTTTCTTTCTTTTTTTTTACATTCAAATACCATTTATTGATTGTTTTGTGCTATGCACTGATTCTTCTTTTTTTTTTTAAATTTTATTTTGTCGATATACAATGTGATTGATTATTGTGGCCCATTACTGAAGCTTCCCTCCCTCCTCCCTCTCCCCCCTCCCACCCAACAATGTCCTTTCTGTTCGCATGTCATGTCAACTTCAAGGAATTGTAATTGTTATGTCTTCTTCCCCCCCACCCTGGTTTTTTTTTTGTGTGTGTGTGAATTTATTTATTTATTTTTAGCTCCCACCAATAAGTGAGAACATGTGGTATTTCTCTTTCTGTGCCTGACTTGTTTCACTTAATATAATTCTCTCTAGGTCCATCCATGTCATTGCAAATGGCAGTATTTCATTCTTTTTTATAGCTGAGTAGTATTCAATTGTGTAGATATACCACCTTTTCCATATCCCCTCATCTGATGATGGACATTTGGGCTGGTTCCAACTCTTAGCTATTGTAAAGAGTGCTGCGATGAACATTGGGGAACAGGTAAACCTTCAACTTGATGATTTCCATTCTTCTGGGTATATTTCCAGCAGTGGGATAGCTGGGTCATATGGTAGATCTATCTGCAATTGTTTGAGGAACCTCCATAACATTTTCCGTAGAGGCTGCACCATTTTGCAGTCCCACCAACA
>NW_007727058.1:356599-359914 GCF_000696425.1 Galeopterus variegatus
CCCAGTGCCGCACTCTCCCGAGTGCGCCACGGGCTCGGCCCTATATTTAATTCTTTAATCCATTTTGAGTTGACTTTAGTGTATGGTGAAAGGTATGGATCTAGTTTCATTCTCCTGCATGTTGATATCCAGTTCTCCAAGCCCCATTTGCTTAAGAGGCAGTCTCTTCCCCAGTGTATAGGCTTGGTGCCTTTGTCCAAGAACAGATGGCTGTAGGTGTGTGGGTTGATTTCTGGATTCTCTATTCTATTCCATTGATCAGTGTGTCTGTTTTTATGCCAGTACCATACTGTTTTGGTTATTATAGCTTTGTAGTATAGTTTAAAGTCAGGTAGTGTTATGCCTCCAGTTTTATTTTTTTGCTCAGTGTTGCTTTGGCTATGCGTGGTCTTTTGTTATTCCATATAACTGTCTGGATAGTTCTTTCCATTTCTGAGAAAAATGTCATTGGAATTTTGATGGGGATTGCATTGAATTTGAGAGGGAATGGGCCACAATGATCAACCACATGGTATACTGACAAAATAAAATTAAGAAAATAAATTAAATCAGAAATTAAAAATATATTTTATTATCTCTCTAAAAATAAAAATGATAAACGCATGCTTGTAAACATAAATGATGTATTTTTATGTTAAAACTATATATATATTTTTTTGTCTTTTTTTTTTTTTTTCGTGTCTGGCAACGGATTGCAACCCTCAGTGTCGCGCCCGCACCGGACCAGGACCGGCAACGGGATCGCAACCCTCGGCGCTGCCCCCGCACCTCGCTCAGCCAGTGAGCGGGAACCGGTCTGTATGTGGGATCCGAACCCTCGGCAGGAGCACCGCCGCACTCCCAAGCGGTGCACTGTAGCAGTGCGCCACCGGGCCGGCCCAAAACTATATTTTACAATAGAAAAAACTACTGAAAAGAGTGGTTTTACAGTTTTCCAAATTTCCTTAATGTCAGGCTTAATAGAAGACAGCTGGATTATCATACTTTTCTGCATTAAATTTATTGTTTTGGTTGAAGTATATGAAGAAAATTCAGCTGCACACAGATACACAGCTGGAAAGGAGAGGAGTATTTTAATAGCTATTCAAGTAATTGTGGATATCCTTTTATTGTTTGTGCTCCACCAAAACTTGACAAGTTGTAGTTTCTTGCAATGTGGAATATAAAACTTTTTGAACTTTTTGTACTCGTTACATTAAAATCCATTGGTCTATCTTTCACTTTGAATGGATCTTTCATGCATGTATAACTTTGTAAAATCATTGGAAAATACTGGTTCACTTAGTTATGCAGATTTTTCCAAATGTTGATATATTTCATTATACAATGTAAAAGAGAATCACATTCACTCATATTACCACCACTGTTGTCAGAAGTCTTTATTAGAAAGCTGTTGAGTCCGTGGTAGCAAATACAAATTTTCCAAAATTCAAATTTTACTTGAAAGCTTGAATTTTATCAATGGTGACAAATATTATCAGTTTTTTTTCTAAATGTTGCTGACTCTATTTTTGACAAAATGTCTGCCAATACTCAAGTCTAAATAACCATAGTTTGATTGTTAGTCATTCTTTTAAAGTAAAGATGAGATTTCATGATAAAACTGGCTAGTTCAGCTCACAACTCAAACAACTACACACATTTTGAGTTCATGCCATGCTTCTGTATATAGCACAATTGCTCTATGCGTATTATCATTTCATCACACAAAATATTAAATATATGTGGATTAAAGGGTTAATACTTAATAAAACTAATTTTTGTAAAAATTATTTACAAGAAATATAGAAATATATATGTATACGTTTGTGTGTGTGTGTGTGTGTGTGTTAGTATATATCTTTT
Organism: Galeopterus variegatus; assembly: GCF_000696425.1. Classification (NCBI taxonomy): domain Eukaryota; kingdom Metazoa; phylum Chordata; class Mammalia; order Dermoptera; family Cynocephalidae; genus Galeopterus; species Galeopterus variegatus. The sequence goes on from NW_007727058.1 coordinate 358,445, forward strand.
GCTCCATGTATTTTGAGGATCTGTTGTTACTTACATTTAGATGCATACGCATTTAGGATTTTTTTCTTCTTAGTGTATTGATCCCTTCACTATTATGTAATTAATATATATGTATATCCTGTATTTATATATATATATATGTGAGTGTGTGTGTGTGCGTGTTGTCAAGACCTGCCACGATCCAAGCCCAAATGTATCATTTCCACTGAATGAGGCATTGCTGTTTTGGCCAATTGAGTATATAAATTGGTGAGTCTGACTAAATATCCACCTTATGGTAGGAAGCTCCAGTCTCTTACTCATTTAATATCCCGTGGTCTGGCACTTAGTTTCTTTTAGGGATCAGTAGTGTTACAGGAGTTGCTTTTCAAATAGTGTACAGTTTCTTTGCTTCAGACAGTATGGTCTTGCTCCAGAACTGTAGAGAACTACACTGTGACTCTCTAGTTAGGACATATCAGAGACTCCTTACAACATTTTACTCACCATAGCAAACTCTAGTACCATGGGATTTGCCAGGTCATATAGCCCAAGTGACAAGGCTGCTTATACCACAGCTTGGCTCCACTCTGTGTAGAAGGAACTGCAAAGTATTGTGACCACTTTTGCATTCTCCCACAGAGTTCTTTATGTATTAAACAACATCTCTTGTTAATTCCTATCTAAAAAAAACTGGTTGAATAACACAAAATATTGAGTTAATGATACTGAATCAGAAAATTGCTAAGAAACTCATTCGGCAAAACTACCTTAATAGAATTCTACCAACAAGGACTGTAAATCAAAAACTAGCCATTCTGCTTTGCTTCTAATGCCTAAGCACTTACATAGTATATAGTCAGAGGGAAAAATTGACCAGAAATAAACCAAAATGTAACAGGGGTATCCTATCTGATTCTGATCCCAAAGTAGTATAACTGTCAATAATTCTTATAAACCTGGACTCCATAATAAAAATGATTTTATCTCTTCATTTCCTGTGCTGATGTCTGAATACATGAGGATACTTCAAAAAATTTGTGGAAAGTAGAATTAAAAATAGTAAGAATCTTTCCGTGAACTTTTTGAAGACCCCTCGTATGTCATGACCTTTGTGAATATGATAATCATGTGAGAAAGTTGCTGTTTTCTCAGAATGAACAAACTAATGTAAGCTTGGTGATCGTGGTAGTTTTGTGGGGGTCTTCCCTTTAAATACTCATTGTGTAAATTTGATGAATCAGTTCTTCTGAGGTCTGACTTTCTCACACCCTACAGAGAAACTTATTTTTCTAAATATATTTATCTGAGTTATCCTTTGCCACATTTCTTGGCCATTTGTATTTCCTCTTTTGTGTAGTGCCTTCAAGGTGTCTGCCATTTTCCAAGTGATTTTCAGGAGTTCTTCCTACATTCTGGATACTGGTTGTTCATTGGTTATATGTGTTGCAAATATCTTCCCCCACCATGTGGCTCCCCCCCCCCCCCCCC